>NW_025728275.1:1992500-2180131 GCF_021461385.2 Schistocerca piceifrons
TTCCTACTTTACTGCATCCCTCGCTCCATCACATTGACGAATTAACACATAAATTGCGTCGCTCTGTAATACTGTTAGTTCTATGACACCTCCATCTAAATCGAGTAACGTTTCTATGGAAACGACAGGACTTCCTCTTGGGATACGAGTATCTCCTTTCTGATGCACTATTCCTTCTCTACTGCATCCCTCGCTCCATCACATTGACGAATTAACACAGATATTGCGTCGCTGTAAAATACTATGTGATCTATGACATCACCTTCTAATTCGAGTAACGTTTCTATGGAAACGACAGGATTTTCTTTTGGGTTACGGCTATCTCCTTTCCGATGCACAATTCCATCTTAATTGCATACCTCGCTCCCTCTCATTGAGAAATTAACACAGAAATTAAGTCTCTATGAAATACTGTGAGTTCTATGACATCTCGTTCCAAATCGAGTAACGTTTCTATGGAAACGATTGGATTTTCATTTGGGATACGAGTATCCCCTTTCCGATGCACCATTCCTTCTTTACTGCATTCCTCGCTCCATCACATTGACAAATTAACACATAAATTGCGTCGCTCTGAAATACTATGGGTTCTATTACATCTCCTTCTAATTCTAGTAACGATTCTATGCAAACGACAGGACATGCTTTTCGGATAGGAGTATTTCCATTCCGATGCACTATTCCTTCTTTACTGCATCCGTCGCTCCATCACATAGACGAATTAATACAGAAATGGCGTCGCTATTAAATACTATGCGTTCTATGACTTCCCCTCCTAAATCGAGTTACGATTCTATGGAAACGACAGGACTTTCTTTTGGTATACGTGTATCTCCTTTGCGATGCACTAGTCCTTCTTTACTGCATCCCTCGCTCCCTCACAATGACGAATTAACACAGAAATTGCTTTGCAACGAAATACTATGGGATCTATGAAATGTCCTTCTACATCGAGTAACGTTTCTATGGAAACGACAAGATTTTCTTTTGGGATACGAGTATCTCCTTTCCGATGCACTATTCCTACTTTACTGCATCCCTCGCTCCATCACATTGACGAATTAACACAGAAATTGCGTCGCTATGAAATACTATGGGTTCTATGACACCTCCATCTAAATCGAGTAACGTTTCTATGGAAACGACAGGACTTCCTCTTGGGATACGAGTATCTCCTTTCTGATGCACTATTCCTTCTTTACTGCATCCCTCGCTCCATCACATTGGTGAAGTAACAAAGAAATTGCGTCGCTATGAATTACTATGGGTTCTATGAGATCTCTTCTAAATCAAGTAACGTTTCTATGCAAACGACAGGATTACCTTTTCGGATAGGAGTATTTCCATTCCGATGCACTATTCCTTCTTTACTGCATCCCTCGGCCCATCACATTGACGAATTAACACAGAAATTGCGTCGCTATGTAATACTATGGGTTCTATGGCTTCTCCTACTAAATCGAGTAACGTTTCTATGGAAACGATAGGAATAACTTTTGAGATACGAGTATCTCCTTTCCGATGCACAATTCCTTCTTCACTGCATCCCACGCTCCCTCACATCGACGAATTAACACAGATATTGGGTCGCTGTGAAATACTATGGGTCCTATGACATTTCCATCTAAATCGAGTAACGTTTCTATGGAAACAACATGATTTTCTTTTGGCATACGAGTATCCCCTTTCCGATTCACTATTCCTTCTTTACTGCATCCCTCGCTCCCTCACATTGACAAACTAACACAGAAATTGCGTCGCTATGAAATACTATGGGTTCCATGACATCTCCTTCAAAATCGTTAAACGTTTCTATGAAAACGACAGTATTTTCTTTTGGGATACGTGTATCTCCTTCCCGATGCACTATTCCTTCTTTACTGCATCCCGTGCTCCCTCACATTGGCGAATTAACACAGAAATTGTGTCGCCATGCAATACTATGGGTTCTATGGCTTCGCCTTCTAAATCGAGTAACGTTTCTATGGAAACGAAAGGATTTCCTTTTGGAATACCAGTATCTAATTTCCGATGCACTATTCTATCTTTACTGCATCCCTCGCTCCCTCACATTGACGATTGAACACAGAAATTGCGTCGCTATGAAATACAATGGCTTCTATTACATCTCCTTCTAAAACGAGTGACGTTTCTATGGAAACGACAGGATGTCTTTTTGGGATTTGACTATCTCCTTTCCGATGGATTATTCCTATTTTTACAGCATCCCTCGCTCCCTCATATTGACCAGTTAACACAGAAATTGCGTCGCTATCATTTACTATGAGCTCTGTGACATCCCCTTCTAAATCGACTTACGTTTGTATGGATACGACAGGATTTTCTATTGGGATACGAGTATCTTCTTTCCGATGCACTATTCCTTCTTTACTGCATCCCTCGCTCCATCACATTGACGAATTAACACAGATATTGCGTCGCTGTAAAATACTATGGGATCTATGACATCTCCTTCTAATTCGAGTAAGGTTTCTATTCCTCTTGGGATACGAGTATCTCCTTTCCGATGCACTATTTCTTCTTTACTGCATCCCTCGCTCCATCACATTGACGAATTAACACAGATATTGCGTCGCTGTAAAATACTATGGGATCTATGACACCACCTTCTAATTCGAACAACGTTTCTATGGAAACGACAGGATTTTCCTTTGGGATACGACTATTTTCTTTCCGATGCACTATTCCTTCTTTACTGCATCCCTCGCTCCATCACATTGACGAATTAACACAGAAATTGCGTCGCTGTGAAATACTACGGGTTCTATGACATCTCCTTCTAAATCGAGTAACGTTTCTATGGGAACGATAGGAATATCTTTTGGGATACGAGTATCCCCTTTCCGATGCAATATTACTTTATTACTGCAACCCTCGCTCCGTCACATTGTCGAATTAACACATAAATCTCGTCACTATGAAATACTATGGGTTCTATCTCATCTCCTTCTAAATCGAGTAACGTTTCTATGGAAACGAAAGGATTTCCTTTTGGAATACCAGTATCTCCTTTCCGATGCACTCTACTATCTTTACTGCATCCCTGGCTCCATCACATTGACGAATTAACACAGGAATTGCGTCGCTATGAAATACTATGGGTTCTATGACATCTCCTTCTAAATCGGGTAACGTTTCAGTGGAAACGAGACGATTTTCTTTTGGGATACGATTATCTCCTTTCAAATGCACTATTCCTTCATTACTGCATCCCTCGCTCCCTCACATTGACGAATTAACACAGATACTGCGACGCTGTGAATTACTATGGGTTGTATGACTTCTCCTTCAAAATCGAGTAACATTTCTATAGAACGACATGATTTTCTTTTCGGATATGACTATCTCCTTTCCGACGCACAATACCTTGTTAACTGCATCCCTCGCTCCTTCACACTCACGAATAATCACAGAAATTGCGTCGCTATGAAGTACTATGGGTTCTAAGACATCTCCTTCAAAATCGGGTAACGTTTCTATGGTGACGACAGGATTTTCTTTTGAGATACTACTATCTCCTTCCCGATGCCCAATTCCTTCTTTACTACATCCCTCGCTCCTTCACATTGACGAATTAACACAGAAATTGCGTCGCTATGAAATACTATGTGTTCTATGACATCTCCTTCTAAAACGAGTAACGTTTCTATGGAAACGACAGGATTTCCTTTTGGGGTTCAACTATCTCCTTTCCGATGCACTATTCCTATTTTTACAGCATCCCTCGCTCCCTCAAATTGACCAGTTAACACAGAGATTTCGTCACTATGATTTACTATGAGCTCTATGACATCGCCTTCTAAATCGAGTTACGTTTCTATGGAAATGACAAGATTTTCTTTTGGGATACGAGTATCTCCTTTGCGATGCACTATTCCTACTTTACTGCATCCCTCGCTCCATCACATTGACGAATTAACACAGAAATTGCGTCGCTCTAAAATACTATTAGTTCTATGACACCTCCATCTAAATCGAGTAACGTTTCTATGGAAACGACAGGACTTCCTCTTGGGATACGAGTATCTCCTTTCCGATGCACTATTTCTTCTTTACTGCATCCCTCGCTCCATCACATTGACGAATTAACACAGATATTGCGTCGCTGTAAAATACTATGGGATCTATGACACCACCTTCTAATTCGAGTAACGTTTCTATGGAAACGACAGGATTTTCTTTTGGGTTACGGCTATCTCCTTTCCGATGCACTATTCCTTCTTAATTGCATACCTCGCTCGCTCACATTGACAAATTAACACAGAAATTAAGTCGCTATGAAACACTGTGTGTTCTATGACATCTCGTTCTAAATCGAGTAACGTTTCTATGGAAACGATTGGATTTTCATTTGGGATACGAGTATCCCCTTTCCGATGCACCATTCCTTCCTTACTGCATCCCTCGCTGCATCACATTGACAAATTAACACACAAATTGCGTCGCTCTGAAATACTATGGGTTCAATGAACTCTCCTTTTAATCGAGTAACGTTTCTATGGATACGACAGGATTTTCCTTTGGGATACGACTATTTTCTTTCCGATGCACTATTCCTTCTTTACTGCATCACTTGCTCCCTCACAATGACGAATTAACACAGAAATTGCTTTGCTACGAAATACTATGGGTTCTATGAAATGTCCTTCTTAATCGAGTAACGTTTCTATGGAAACGACAGGATTTTCTTTTGGGATACGAGTATCTCCTTACCGATGCACTATTCCTACTTTACTGCATCCCTCGCTCCAACACATTGACGAATTAACACAGAAAGTGCGTCGCTCTGAAATACTATTAGTTCTATGACATCTTTATCTAAATCGAGTAACGTTTCTATGGAAACGACAGGACTTCCTTTTGGGATCCGAGTATCTCCTTTCCGATGCACTATACCTTCTTTACTGCATCCCTCGCTCCATCACATTGACGAATTAACACAGATACTGCGTCGCTGTGAATTACTATGGGTTCTATGACTTCACATTCATAATCGAGTATCGTTTCTATGGAAACGACAGGATTTTCTTTTGGGTTACGGCTAACGCCTTTCCGATGCACTATTCCTTCTTAATTCCATCCCTCGCTCCCTCACATTGACGAATTAACACAGACATTGCTTCGCTATGAAATACTATGTGTTCTATGTCATCTCGTTCTAAATCGAGTAACGTTTCTATGGAAACGATTGGATTTTCTTTTGGGATACGTGTATCTCCTTTCCGATGCACTATTCCTTCTTTACTGCAACCCTCGCTCCATCACATTGACAAATTAACACATAAATTGCGTCGCTATGAAATACTATGTGTTCTATGACTTCTCCTTCTAAATCGAGTAACGTTTCCATGGAAACGACAAGATTTTCTTTTGGGATACAAGTATCTCCTTTCCGATGCTCTATTCCTTCATTACTGCATCCCTCGCTCCCTCACATTGACGAATTAACACAGATACTGCGTCGCTGTGAATTACTATGTGTTCTATGACTTCACATTCAAAATCGAGTAACGTTTCTATAGAACGACGTGATTTTCTTTTCGGATATGACTATCTCCTTTCCGTCGCACAATACCTTCTTAACTGCATCCCTACTCCTTCACACTCACGAATAATCACAGAAATTGCGTCGCTATGAAATACTATGGGTTCTAAGACATCTCCTTCAAAATCGTGTAACGTTTCTATTGAGACGACAGGATTTTCTTTTGAGATACGACTATCTCCTTCCCGATGCCCAATTCCTTCTTTACTACATCCCTCGCTACCTCACATTGACGAATTAACACAGAAATTGCGTCGCTATGAAATACTATGGGTTCTATGACACCTCCTTCTAAAACGAGTAACGTTTCTATGGAAACGACAGGATTTCCTTTGGGGTTCGACTATCTCCTTTCCGATGTACTATTCCTATTTTTACAGCATCCCTCGCTCCCTAAAATTGACCAGATAACACAGAGATTACGTCACTTCGATTTACTATGAGCTCTATGACATCCCCTTCTAAATCGAGTTACGTTTCTATGGAAACGACAAGATTTTCTTTTGGGATACGAGTATCTCCTTTCCGATGCACTATTCCTACTTTACTGCATCCCTCGCTCCATCACATTGACGAATTAACACAGAAATTGCGTCGCTCTGAAATACTGTTTGTTCTATGAGACCTCCATCTAAATCGAGTAACGTTTCTATGGAAACGACAGGACTTCCTCTTGGGATACGAGTATCTCCTTTCTGATGCACTATTCCTTCTCTACTGCATCCCTCGCTCCATCACATTGACGAATTAACACAGATATTGCGTCGCTGTAAAATACTATGTGATCTATGACATCACCTTCTAATTCGAGTAACGTTCCTATGGAAACGACAGGATTTTCTTTTGGGTTACGGCTATCTCCTTTCCGATGCACTGTTCCATCTTAATTGCATACCTCGCTCCCTCTCATTGAGAAATTAACACAGAAATTAAGTCTCTATGAAATACTGTGAGTTCTATGACATCTCGTTCCAAATCGAGTAACGTTTCTATGGAAACGATTGGATTTTCATTTGGGATACGAGTATCCCCTTTTCGATGCACCATTCCTTCTTTACTGCATCCCTCGCTCCATCACATTGACAAATTAACACATAAATTGCGTCGCTCTGAAATACTATGGGTTCTATTACATCTCCTTCTAATTCTAGTAACGATTCTATGCAAACGACAGGACATCCTTTTCGGATAGGAGTATTTCCATTCCGATGCACTATTCCTTCTTTACTGCATCCGTCGCTCCATCACAATGACGAATTATCACAGAAATTGCTTTGCAACGAAATACTATGGGTTCTATGAAATGTCCTTCTAAATCGAGTAACGTTTCTATGGAAACGACAAGATTTTCTTTTGGGATACGAGTATCTCCTTTCCGATGCACTATTCCTACTTTACTGCATCCCTCGCTCCATCACATTGACGAATTAACACAGAAATTGCGTCGCTATGAAATACTATGGGTTATATGACACCTCCATCTAAATCGAGTAACGTTTCTATGGAAACGACAGGACTTCCTCTTGGGATACGAGTATCTCCTTTCTGATGCACTATTCCTTCTTTACTGCATCCCACGCTCCATCACATTGACGAATTAACACAGAAATTGCGTCGCTCTGAAATACTGTTAGTTCTATGACACCTCCATCTAAATCGAGTAACGTTTCTATGGAAACGACAGGATTTTCTTTTGGGATACGAGTACCTCCTTTCCGATGCACTATTCCTACTTTACTGCATCCCTCGCTCCCTCTCATTGGTGAAGTAACAAAGAAATTGCGTCGCTATGAATTACTATGGGTTCTATGAGATCTCTTCTAAATCGAGTAACGTTTCTATGCAAACGACAGGATTACCTTTTCGGATAGGAGTATTTCCATTCCGATGCACTATTCCTTCTTTACTGCATCCCTCGGCCCATCACATTGACGAATTAACACAGAAATTGCGTCGCTATGAAATACTATGTGTTCTATGGCTTCTCCTACTAAATCGAGTAACGTTTCTATGGAAACGATAGGAATAACTTTTGAGATACGAGTATCTCCTTTCCGATGCACAATTCCTTCTTCACTGCATCCCTCGCTCCCTCACATCGACGAATTAACACAGATATTGGGTCGCTGTGAAATACTATGGGTCCAATGACATTTCCATCTAAATCGAGTAACGTTTCTATGGAAACAACATGATTTTCTTTTGGCATACGAGTATCCCCTTTCCGATTCACTATTCCTTCCTTACTGCATCCCTCGCTCCCTCACATTGACAAACTAACACAGAAATTGCGTCGCTATGAAATACTATGGGTTCCATGACATCTCCTTCAAAATCGTTAAACGTTTCTATGAAAACGACAGTATTTTCTTTTGGGATACGTGTATCTCCTTCCCGATGCACTATTCCTTCTTTACTGCATCCCGCGCTCCCTCACATTGGCGAATTAACACAGAAATTGTGTCGCCATGCAATACTATGGGTTCTATGGCTTCGCCTTCTAAATCGAGTAACGTTTCTATGGAAACGAAAGGATTTCCTTTTGGAATACCAGTATCTAATTTCCGATGCACTATTCTATCTTTACTGCATCCCTCGCTCCCTCACATTGACGATTGAACACAGAAATTGCGTCGCTATGAAATACAATGGCTTCTATTACATCTCCTTCTAAAACGAGTGACGTTTCTATGGAAACGACAGGATGTCTTTTTGGGATTTGACTATCTCCTTTCCGATGGACTATTCCTATTTTTACAGCATCCCTCGCTCCCTCATATTGACCAGTTAACACAGAAATTGCGTCGCTATCATTTACTATGAGCTCTGTGACATCCCCTTCTAAATCGAGTTACGTTTGTATGGATACGACAGGATTTTCTATTGGGATCCGAGTATCTCCTTTCCGATGCACTATACCTTCTTTACTGCATCCCTCGCTCCATCACATTGACGAATTAACACAGATACTGCGTCGCTGTGAATTACTATGGGTTCTATGACTTCACATTCATAATCGAGTATCGTTTCTATGGAAACGACAGGATTTTCTTTTGGGTTACGGCTAACGCCTTTCCGATGCACTATTCCTTCTTAATTGCATCCCTCGCTCCCTCATATTGACGAATTAACACAGACATTGCTTCGCTATGAAATACTATGTGTTCTATGTCATCTCGTTCTAAATCGAGTAACGTTTCTATGGAAACGATTGGATTTTCTTTTGGGATACGTGTATCTCCTTTCCGATGCACTATTCCTTCTTTACTGCAACCCTCGCTCCATCACATTGACAAATTAACACATAAATTGCGTCGCTATGAAATACTATGTGTTCTATGACTTCTCCTTCTAAATCGAGTAACGTTTCCATGGAAACGACAAGATTTTCTTTTGGGATACAAGTATCTCCTTTCCGATGCTCTATTCCTTCATTACTGCATCCCTCGCTCCCTCACATTGACGAATTAACACAGATACTGCGTCGCTGTGAATTACTATGTGTTCTATGACTTCACATTCAAAATCGAGTAACGTTTCTATAGAACGACGTGATTTTCTTTTCGGATATGACTATCTCCTTTCCGTCGCACAATACCTTCTTAACTGCATCCCTACTCCTTCACACTCACGAATAATCACAGAAATTGCGTCGCTATGAAATACTATGGGTTCTAAGACATCTCCTTCAAAATCGTGTAACGTTTCTATTGAGAGGACAGGATTTTCTTTTGAGATACGACTATCTCCTTCCCGATGCCCAATTCCTTCTTTACTACAATCCTCGCTACCTCACATTGACGAATTAACACAGAAATTGCGTCGCTATGAAATACTATGGGTTCTATGACACCTCCTTCTAAAACGAGTAACGTTTCTATGGAAACGACAGGATTTCCTTTGGGGTTCGACTATCTCCTTTCCGATGCACTATTCCTATTTTTACAGCATCCCTCGCTCCCTCAAATTGACCAGATAACACAGAGATTACGTCACTTCGATTTACTATGAGCTCTATGACATCCCCTTCTAAATCGAGTTACGTTTCTATGGAAACGACAAGATTTTCTTTTGGGATACGAGTATCTCCTTTCCGATGCACTATTCCTACTTTACTGCATCCCTCGCTCCATCACATTGACGAATTAACACAGAAATTGCGTCGCTCTGAAATACTGTTTGTTCTATGAGACCTCCATCTAAATCGAGTAACGTTTCTATGGAAACGACAGGACTTCCTCTTGGGATACGAGTATCTCCTTTCTGATGCACTATTCCTTCTCTACTGCATCCCTCGCTCCATCACATTGACGAATTAACACAGATATTGCGTCGCTGTAAAATACTATGTGATCTATGACATCACCTTCTAATTCGAGTAACGTTCCTATGGAAACGACAGGATTTTCTTTTGGGTTACGGCTATCTCCTTTCCGATGCACTGTTCCATCTTAATTGCATACCTCGCTCCCTCTCATTGAGAAATTAACACAGAAATTAAGTCTCTATGAAATACTGTGAGTTCTATGACATCTCGTTCCAAATCGAGTAACGTTTCTATGGAAACGATTGGATTTTCATTTGGGATACGAGTATCCCCTTTTCGATGCACCATTCCTTCTTTACTGCATCCCTCGCTCCATCACATTGACAAATTAACACATAAATTGCGTCGCTCTGAAATACTATGGGTTCTATTACATCTCCTTCTAATTCTAGTAACGATTCTATGCAAACGACAGGACATCCTTTTCGGATAGGAGTATTTCCATTCCGATGCACTATTCCTTCTTTACTGCATCCGTCGCTCCATCACAATGACGAATTATCACAGAAATTGCTTTGCAACGAAATACTATGGGTTCTATGAAATGTCCTTCTAAATCGAGTAACGTTTCTATGGAAACGACAAGATTTTCTTTTGGGATACGAGTATCTCCTTTCCGATGCACTATTCCTACTTTACTGCATCCCTCGCTCCATCACATTGACGAATTAACACAGAAATTGCGTCGCTATGAAATACTATGGGTTATATGACACCTCCATCTAAATCGAGTAACGTTTCTATGGAAACGACAGGACTTCCTCTTGGGATACGAGTATCTCCTTTCTGATGCACTATTCCTTCTTTACTGCATCCCACGCTCCATCACATTGACGAATTAACACAGAAATTGCGTCGCTCTGAAATACTGTTAGTTCTATGACACCTCCATCTAAATCGAGTAACGTTTCTATGGAAACGACAGGATTTTCTTTTGGGATACGAGTACCTCCTTTCCGATGCACTATTCCTACTTTACTGCATCCCTCGCTCCCTCACATTGGTGAAGTAACAAAGAAATTGCGTCGCTATGAATTACTATGGGTTCTATGAGATCTCTTCTAAATCGAGTAACGTTTCTATGCAAACGACAGGATTACCTTTTCGGATAGGAGTATTTCCATTCCGATGCACTATTCCTTCTTTACTGCATCCCTCGGCCCATCACATTGACGAATTAACACAGAAATTGCGTCGCTATGAAATACTATGGGTTCTATGGCTTCTCCTACTAAATCGAGTAACGTTTCTATGGAAACGATAGGAATAACTTTTGAGATACGAGTATCTCCTTTCCGATGCACAATTCCTTCTTCACTGCATCCCTCGCTCCCTCACATCGACGAATTAACACAGATATTGGGTCGCTGTGAAATACTATGGGTCCAATGACATTTCCATCTAAATCGAGTAACGTTTCTATGGAAACAACATGATTTTCTTTTGGCATACGAGTATCCCCTTTCCGATTCACTATTCCTTCCTTACTGCATCCCTCGCTCCCTCACATTGACAAACTAACACAGAAATTGCGTCGCTATGAAATACTATGGGTTCCATGACATCTCCTTCAAAATCGTTAAACGTTTCTATGAAAACGACAGTATTTTCTTTTGGGATACGTGTATCTCCTTCCCGATGCACTATTCCTTCTTTACTGCATCCCGCGCTCCCTCACATTGGCGAATTAACACAGAAATTGTGTCGCCATGCAATACTATGGGTTCTATGGCTTCGCCTTCTAAATCGAGTAACGTTTCTATGGAAACGAAAGGATTTCCTTTTGGAATACCAGTATCTAATTTCCGATGCACTATTCTATCTTTACTGCATCCCTCGCTCCCTCACATTGACGATTGAACACAGAAATTGCGTCGCTATGAAATACAATGGCTTCTATTACATCTCCTTCTAAAACGAGTGACGTTTCTATGGAAACGACAGGATGTCTTTTTGGGATTTGACTATCTCCTTTCCGATGGACTATTCCTATTTTTACAGCATCCCTCGCTCCCTCATATTGACCAGTTAACACAGAAATTGCGTCGCTATCATTTACTATGAGCTCTGTGACATCCCCTTCTAAATCGAGTTACGTTTGTATGGATACGACAGGATTTTCTATTGGGATCCGAGTATCTCCTTTCCGATGCACTATACCTTCTTTACTGCATCCCTCGCTCCATCACATTGACGAATTAACACAGATACTGCGTCGCTGTGAATTACTATGGGTTCTATGACTTCACATTCATAATCGAGTATCGTTTCTATGGAAACGACAGGATTTTCTTTTGGGTTACGGCTAACGCCTTTCCGATGCACTATTCCTTCTTAATTGCATCCCTCGCTCCCTCACATTGACGAATTAACACAGACATTGCTTCGCTATGAAATACTATGTGTTCTATGTCATCTCGTTCTAAATCGAGTAACGTTTCTATGGAAACGATTGGATTTTCTTTTGGGATACGTGTATCTCCTTTCCGATGCACTATTCCTTCTTTACTGCAACCCTCGCTCCATCACATTGACAAATTAACACATAAATTGCGTCGCTATGAAATACTATGTGTTCTATGACTTCTCCTTCTAAATCGAGTAACGTTTCCATGGAAACGACAAGATTTTCTTTTGGGATACAAGTATCTCCTTTCCGATGCTCTATTCCTTCATTACTGCATCCCTCGCTCCCTCACATTGACGAATTAACGCAGATACTGCGTCGCTGTGAATTACTATGTGTTCTATGACTTCACATTCAAAATCGAGTAACGTTTCTATAGAACGACGTGATTTTCTTTTCGGATATGACTATCTCCTTTCCGTCGCACAATACCTTCTTAACTGCATCCCTACTCCTTCACACTCACGAATAATCACAGAAATTGCGTCGCTATGAAATACTATGTGTTCTAAGACATCTCCTTCAAAATCGTGTAACGTTTCTATTGAGACGACAGGATTTTCTTTTGAGATACGACTATCTCCTTCCCGATGCCCAATTCCTTCTTTACTACAATCCTCGCTACCTCACATTGACGAATTAACACAGAAATTGCGTCGCTATGAAATACTATGGGTTCTATGACACCTCCTTCTAAAACGAGTAACGTTTCTATGGAAACGACAGGATTTCCTTTGGGGTTCGACTATCTCCTTTCCGATGCACTATTCCTATTTTTACAGCATCCCTCGCTCCCTCAAATTGACCAGATAACACAGAGATTACGTCACTTCGATTTACTATGAGCTCTATGACATCCCCTTCTAAATCGAGTTACGTTTCTATGGAAACGACAAGATTTTCTTTTGGGATACGAGTATCTCCTTTCCGATGCACTATTCCTACTTTACTGCATCCCTCGCTCCATCACATTGACGAATTAACACAGAAATTGCGTCGCTCTGAAATACTGTTTGTTCTATGAGACCTCCATCTAAATCGAGTAACGTTTCTATGGAAACGACAGGACTTCCTCTTGGGATACGAGTATCTCCTTTCTGATGCACTATTCCTTCTCTACTGCATCCCTCGCTCCATCACATTGACGAATTAACACAGATATTGCGTCGCTGTAAAATACTATGTGATCTATGACATCACCTTCTAATTCGAGTAACGTTTCTATGGAAACGACAGGATTTTCTTTTGGGTTACGGCTATCTCCTTTCCGATGCACTGTTCCATCTTAATTGCATACCTCGCTCCCTCTCATTGAGAAATTAACACAGAAATTAAGTCTCTATGAAATACTGTGAGTTCTATGACATCTCGTTCCAAATCGAGTAACGTTTCTATGGAAACGATTGGATTTTCATTTGGGATACGAGTATCCCCTTTTCGATGCACCATTCCTTCTTTACTGCATCCCTCGCTCCATCACATTGACAAATTAACACATAAATTGCGTCGCTCTGAAATACTATGGGTTCTATTACATCTCCTTCTAATTCTAGTAACGATTCTATGCAAACGACAGGACATCCTTTTCGGATAGGAGTATTTCCATTCCGATGCACTATTCCTTCTTTACTGCATCCGTCGCTCCATCACAATGACGAATTATCACAGAAATTGCTTTGCAACGAAATACTATGGGTTCTATGAAATGTCCTTCTAAATCGAGTAACGTTTCTATGGAAACGACAAGATTTTCTTTTGGGATACGAGTATCTCCTTTCCGATGCACTATTCCTACTTTACTGCATCCCTCGCTCCATCACATTGACGAATTAACACAGAAATTGCGTCGCTATGAAATACTATGGGTTATATGACACCTCCATCTAAATCGAGTAACGTTTCTATGGAAACGACAGGACTTCCTCTTGGGATACGAGTATCTCCTTTCTGATGCACTATTCCTTCTTTACTGCATCCCACGCTCCATCACATTGACGAATTAACACAGAAATTGCGTCGCTCTGAAATACTGTTAGTTCTATGACACCTCCATCTAAATCGAGTAACGTTTCTATGGAAACGACAGGATTTTCTTTTGGGATACGAGTACCTCCTTTCCGATGCACTATTCCTACTTTACTGCATCCCTCGCTCCCTCACATTGGTGAAGTAACAAAGAAATTGCGTCGCTATGAATTACTATGGGTTCTATGAGATCTCTTCTAAATCGAGTAACGTTTCTATGCAAACGACAGGATTACCTTTTCGGATAGGAGTATTTCCATTCCGATGCACTATTCCTTCTTTACTGCATCCCTCGGCCCATCACATTGACGAATTAACACAGAAATTGCGTCGCTATGAAATACTATGGGTTCTATGGCTTCTCCTACTAAATCGAGTAACGTTTCTATGGAAACGATAGGAATAACTTTTGAGATACTAGTATCTCCTTTCCGATGCACAATTCCTTCTTCACTGCATCCCTCGCTCCCTCACATCGACGAATTAACACAGATATTGGGTCGCTGTGAAATACTATGGGTCCAATGACATTTCCATCTAAATCGAGTAACGTTTCTATGGAAACAACATGATTTTCTTTTGGCATACGAGTATCCCCTTTCCGATTCACTATTCCTTCTTTACTGCATCCCTCGCTCCCTCGCATTGACAAACTAACACAGAAATTGCGTCGCTATGAAATACTATGGGTTCCATGACATCTCCTTCAAAATCGTTAAACGTTTCTATGAAAACGACAGTATTTTCTTTTGGGATACGTGTATCTCCTTCCCGATGCACTATTCCTTCTTTACTGCATCCCGCGCTCCCTCACATTGGCGAATTAACACAGAAATTGTGTCGCCATGCAATCCTATGGGTTCTATGGCTTCGCCTTCTAAATCGAGTAACGTTTCTATGGAAACGAAAGGATTTCCTTTTGGAATACCAGTATCTAATTTCCGATGCACTATTCTATCTTTACTGCATCCCTCGCTCCCTCACATTGACGATTGAACACAGAAATTGCGTCGCTATGAAATACAATGGCTTCTATTACATCTCCTTCTAAAACGAGTGACGTTTCTATGGAAACGACAGGATGTCTTTTTGGGATTTGACTATCTCCTTTCCGATGGACTATTCCTATTTTTACAGCATCCCTCGCTCCCTCATATTGACCAGTTAACACAGAAATTGCGTCGCTATCATTTACTATGAGCTCTGTGACATCCCCTTCTAAATCGAGTTACGTTTGTATGGATACGACAGGATTTTCTATTGGGATACGAGTATCTTCTTTCCGATGCACTATTCCTTCTTTACTGCATCCCTCGCTCCATCACATTGACGAATTAACACAGATATAGCGTCGCTGTAAAATACTATGGGATCTATGACATCTCCTTCTAATTCGAGTAACGTTTCTATGGAAACGACAGGATTTTCTTTTGGGTTACGGCTAACTCCTTTCCGATGCAATATTCCTTCTTGATTGCATACCTCGCTCCCTCACATTGACGAATTAACACAGACATTGCTTCGCTATGAAATACTATGTGTTCTATGACATCTCGTTCTAAATCGAGTAACGTTTCTATGGAAACGATTGGATTTTCTTTTGGGATACGTGTATCTCCTTTCCGATGCACTATTCCTTCTTTACTGCAACCCTCGCTCCCTCACATTGACAAATTAACACATAAATTGCGTCGCTATGAAATACTATGGGTTCTATGACTTCTCCGTCTAAATCGAGTAACGTTTCCATGGAAACGACAAGATTTTCTTTTGGGATACGAGTATCTCCTATCCGATGCTCTATTCCTTCATTACTGCATCCCTCGCTCCCTCACATTGATGAATTAACACAGATACTGCGTCGCTGTGAATTACTATGGGTTCTATGAATTCACATTCAAAATCGAGTAACGTTTCTATAGAACGACATGATTTTCTTTTCAAATATGACTATCTCCTATCCGACGCACAATACCTTCTTAACTGCATCCCTCGCTCCTTCACACTCACGAATAATCACAGATATTGCGTCGCTATCAAATACTATGGGTTCTAAGACATCTCCTTCAAAATCGGGTAACGTTTCTATGGAGACGATAGGATTTTCTTTTGAGATACGACTATCTCCTTCCCGATGCCCAATTCCTTCTTTACTACATCCCTCGCTCCTTCACATTGACGAATTAACACAGAAATTGCGTCGCTATGGAATACTATGGGTTCTATGACATCTCCTTCTAAAACGAGTAACGTTTCTATGGAAACGACAGGATTTCCTTTTGGGGTTCGACTATCTCCTTTCCGATGCACTATTTCTATTTTTACAGCATCCCTCGCTCCCTCAAATTGACCAGTTAACATAGAGATTTCGTCACTATGATTTACTATGAGCTCTATGACATCCCCTTCTAAATCGAGTTACGTTTCTATGGAAACAACAAGATTTTCTTTTGGGATACGAGTATCTCCTTTCCGATGCACTATTGCTACTTTACTGCATCCCTCGCTCCATCACATTGACGAATTAACACAGAAATTGTGTCGCTCTGAAATACTGTTAGTTCTATGACACCTCCATCTAAATCGAGTAACGTTTCTATGGAAACGACAGGACTTCCTTTTGGGATACGAGTATCTCCATTCTTATGCACTATTCATTCTTTACTGCATCACTCGCTCCATCACATTGACGAATTAACACAGATATTGCGTCGCTGTAAAATACTATGGGATCTATGACATCACCTTCTAATTCGAGTAACGTTTCTATGGAAACGACAGGATTTTCTTTTGGGTTACGGCTATCTCCTTTCCGATGCACTATTCCTTCTTAATTGCATACCTCGCTCCCTCTCATTGACAAATTAACACAGAAATTAAGTCGCTATGAAACACTGTGTGTTCTATGACATCTCGTTCTAAATCGAGTAACGTTTCTATGGAAACGATTGGATTTTCATTTGGGATACGAGTATCCCCTTTCCGATGCACCATTCCTTCTTTACTGCATCCCTCGCTCCATCACATTGACAAATTAACACATAAATTGCGTCGCTCTGAAATACTATGGGTTCTATTACATCTCCTTCTAAATCTAGTAACGTTTCTATGCAAACGACAGGATATCCTTTTCGGATAGGAGTATTTCCATTCCGATGCACTATTCCTTCTTTACTGCATCCGTCGCTCCATCACATAGGCGAATTAATACAGAAATGGCGTCGCTATTAAATACTATGCGTTCTACGACTTCCCCTTCTAAATCGAGTAACGTTTCTATAGAAACGACAGGATTCTCTTTTGGGATACGACTATCTCCTTCCCGATGCACTACTCCTTCTTTACTGCATCCCTCGCTCCATCACATTGACGAATTAAAACAGAAATTGCGTCGCTATGAAATACTATGGGTTCTATGGCTTCTCCTACTAGATCGAGTAACGTTTCTATGGAAACGATAGGAATAACTTTTGAGATACGAGTATCTCCTTTCCGATGCACTATTGCTACTTTACTGCATCCCTCGCTCCCTCACAATGACGAATTAACACAGAAATTGCTTTGCTACGAAATACTATGGGTTCTATGAAATGTCCTTCTAAATCGAGTAACGTTTCTATGGAAACGACAGGATTTTCTCTTGGGATACGAGTATCTCCTTTCCGATGCACTATTCCTACTTTACTGCATCCCTTGCTCCCTCACATTGGCGAAAAAACACAGAAATTGCGTCGCTATGAAATACTATGGGTTCTACGAGATCTCTTCTAAATCGAGTAACGTTTCAATGGAAACCACAGGATTCTCTTTTGGGATAGGAGTATCTCCTTTCCGAAGCACTATTCCTTCTTTACTGCATCCCTCGCTCCATCACACTGACGAATTAACACAGAAATTCCGTCGCTATAAAATTCTATGGGTTATATGACTTTCCTTCTAAATCGAGTAAAGTTTCTATAGAAACGACAGGATTCTCTTTTGGGATACGACTATCTCCTTCCCGATGCACTACTCCTTCTTTACTGCATCCCTCGCTCCATCACATTGACGAATTAACACAGAAATTGCGTCGCTATGAAATACTATGGGTTCTATGGCTTCTCCTACTAGATTGAGTAACGTTTCTATGGAAACGATAGGAATAACTTTTGAGATACGAGTATCTCCTTTCCGATGCACAATTCCTTCTTCACTGCATCCCTCTCTCCCTCACATCGACGAATTAACACAGATATTGGGTCGCTATGAAATACTATGGGTCCAATGACATCTCCATCTAAATCGAGTAAAGTTTCTATGGAAACAACATGATTTTCTTTTGGCATACGAGCATCCCCTTTCCGATGTACTATTCCTTTTTTACTGCATCCCTCGCTCCCTCACTTTGGCGAATTAACACAGAAATTGCGTCGCTATGAAATACTACGGGTTCTATGAGATCTCTTCTAAAGCGAGTAACGTTTCAATGGACACGACAGGATTTTCTTTTGGGATACGAGTATCCCCATTCCGATGCACTATTCCTTCTTTACTGCATCCATCGCTCCCTCACACTGACAAAATAACACAGAAATTGCGTCGCTATGAAATACTATGGGTTCCATGACATCTCCTTCAAAATCGTTAAACGTTTCTACGAAAACGACAGGATTTTCTTTTGGGATACGTGTATCTCCTTCCCGATGCACTATTCCTTCTTTACTGCATCCCGCGCTCCCTCACATTGGCGAATTAACACAGAAATTGTGTCGCCATGCAATACTATGGGTTGTATGGCTTCGCCTTCTACATCGAGTAACGTTTCTATGGAAACGAAAGGATTTCCTTTTGGAATACCAGTATCTCCTTTCCGATGCACTATTCTATCTTTACTGCATCCCTGGCTCCATCACATTGACGAATTAACACAGAAATTCCGTCGCTATGAAATACTATGGGTTCTAAGACATCTCCTTCAAAATCGAGTAACGTTTCTATGGAAACAATATGATTTTCTTTTGGCAAGAGAGTATCTCCTTTCCGATGCACTATTCCTTCTTTACTGCATCCCTCGCTCCCTCACATTGGCGAATTAACACAGAAATTGCGTCGCTATGAAATACTATGGATACTATGACATTTCCTTCTAAATCGGGAAACGTTTCTATGGAAACGACGAGATTTTCTTTTGGGATACGTGTATCTCCTTTGCGATGCACTATTCCTTCTTTACTGCATTTCTCGCTCCCTCACATTGACGAATTAATTCAGAAATATCGACGCCATGAAATACTATGGGTTCTATGACATCTCCTTCGAAATGGAGTATCGTTTCTATGGAGAATGAAGAATTTTCTTTTTGGATACGAGTATTTCCTTTCAGATGCACTATTCCTTCTTTACAGGATCCCTCGGCCCCTCACATTGACGTTTTAACATAGAAATTAAGTCGCCATGAAATACTATAGGTTCTAAGACATCTCCTTCAAAATCGGGCAACGTTTCTATGGAAACGACAGGATTTTCTTTTGGGATACGACCGTCTCCTTCCCGATGCCCAATTCCTTCTTTACCACATACCTCGCTCCTTCACACTGACGAATTAACACAGAAATTGCGTCGCTGTGAAATACTATGGGTTCTATGTCATCTCCTTCGAAATCCAGTAACGTTCCTATGGAAACGATAGGATGTTCTTTTGGGATTTGACTGTCTCCATTTTGATGCACTATTCCTTCTTTACTGCATCCCTTGTTCCCTCACATTGACGAATTATTGCAGAAATTGCGTTGCTATGAAATACAATGTGTTCTATGACGTCACCTCCCTAATCGAGTAACGTTTCAATGGAAACAACAGGATTTTCTTTTGGGATACGAGTAACTCCTTCCCGATGCAGTATTCCTTCTTTATAGCATCCCCCGCTCCCTCACATTGACGAATTAATACAGAAATTGCGTCGCTATGAAACACAATGGGCTCTATGACTTCTCCTTCTAAATCGAGTACCGTTTCTATGGAAACGACAGGTTTTTCCATTGGGATACGACTATCTCGTTTGCGATGCACTATTGCTTCTGTATTGCATCCCTCGCTCCCTCACATTCACGAAATAACACAGAAATTGCGTCGCTATGAAATACTATGGGTTCTATGACCTCTCATTCTAAATCGAGTTATGTTCCAATGGAAACAACAGGATTTTCTTTTGGAATACGATTATTTCCTTTCCGATGCACTATTCCTTCTTTACTGCAAACCTCGCTCCCTCACATTGACGAACCATCACGGAAATTGCGTCGCTATGAGATACTATGGGTTCTATGACATCTCATTCGAAAACGAGTAACGTAACTATGGAAACGACAGGATTTTCTTTTGGGATACAAGTATCCCTTTTCCGATGCACTAATCCTTCATTACTGCACTCCTGGCGCCCTCACATTGTCGAATTATCGCAGAAATTGCGTCGCTATGAAATACAATGTGTTCTATGACGTCACCTCCTTAATGGAGTAACGTTTCAATGGAAACAACAGGATTTTCTTTTGGGATACGAGTATCTCTTCTCCGATGCAGTATTCCTTCTATACAGCATCCCTCGCTCCCTCACATTGGCGAATTAACACAGAAACTGCGGCGCTATGAAATACAATGTGTTCTATGGCATCTTCTTCTAAATCGAATAACGTTTCAATGGAAACGACAGGATATTCTTTTGGGACACGAGTATCTCCTTTCCGATGCACTATTCCTTCTGTACTACATCCCTCGCACCCTCACATTGACTAATTCACACAGACATTGCGTCGCTATGAAATACAACGGGTTCCATGATATCTATTTCTAAATCGAGTAACGTTTCCATGGAAACGACAGGATTTTCTTTTGGGATACGACAATCTCCTTTCCAATGCACTATTCTTTCTTTACTGCATTCCTCGCTCCCTCACATTAACAAATTAACTCAGAAATTACGTAGCTATGAAATACTGTGGGTTCTATGACCTCTCCTTCTAAATCCAGTAACGTTTCTATGGAAACGACAGTATTTTCTTTTGGGATACGACTGTCTTATTTCCGATGCACAATTCCTTCTTTACTGCACCACTCGCGCCCTCACATTGACGAATTAACACAGATATTGCGTCGCTATGATATACAACGGGTTCTATGACATCTCCTTCTATATCGAGTAACGTTACTATGGAAACGAAAGGATTTTCTTTTGGGATACGACTATCTCCTTTCCGCTGCACTATTCCTACTTTACATCGTCCCTCGCTCCCTCACATTGACGAATTAACACAGAAATTGCTTCGCTTTGAAATACTACGGGTTCTATGACATCTCCATCTAAATCGAGTAACGTTTCTTTAGACACGAAAAGATTTTCTTTTGGGATACGACTGTCTCTTTTCCGATGCACAATTCCTTCTATACTGCATCCGTCGCTCCCTCACCTTGACGAATTAACACCTAAATTGCGTTGCTATGATATACTATGGGTTCTCTGACATCTCCTTCTAAACCGAGTAACGTTTCTATGAAAACGATTGGATTTTCATTTGGGATACGGCTATCTGCTTTCCGCTGCACTATTCCTTCTTTACTGCACCCCTCGCTCCCTGACATTGGTGGATTAACACAGAAATTGCGGCGCTATTAAACACTATGTGTTCTATAACATCTACTTCTAATTCGAGTAACGTTTCTATGGAAACGAAAGGATTTTCTTTCGGGAGACGACTATCTCCTTTGCGATGCACTATTCCTTCATTTCTGCGAACCTCGGTCCCTCACATTGAGGAATTAATACAGAAATTGCGTCGCAATGATATAGAATGTGGTGTATGACTTATCCTTCTAAATCGATTCACGTTTCTATGGGAACGACTGGATTTTCTTTGGGATACGACTATCTTTCTTCCGATGCACTATTCTTTGATTACTGTTTCACTCGCTCCCTCACATTGACGAATTAACACAGAAATTGCGTCGCTATGAAATACTATGGGTTCTATGACATCTCCTTCGAAATCGAGTAACGTTTATATGGAAACGACAGGTTGTTCTTTTGGGATACGACTATCTCCATTTTGATGCACTATTACATCATTACTGCATCCGTCGCTCCCTCACATTGACGAATTAAAACAGAAATTGCGGGGCTATGATATACTATGGGTTCTAAGCCATCTCCTTCTATATCGTGTAACGTTATTATGGTAAGGGCACGATGTTCTTTTGGGATACGAGTATATCCTTTCCGATGCACTGTTCCTGCTTTACAGCATCCCTCGCTCCCACACATGGACGAATTAACGCAGAATTTGCGTCGCTGTGTAATACTATGGGCTATATGACATCTCCTTCTATTTCGAGTAACGTTTCTATGGAAACGAAAGGATTTACTTTTGGGATACGAGTATCTCCTTTTCCGATGCACTATTCCTTCTTTACTGCATCCCTCACTCCCTCACATTGACGAATCAACACAGAAATTGCGTCGCTATGACATACAATCTGTTCTATGACATCACCTTCTAAATCGAGTAACGTATCAACGGAAACGACAGGATTTTGTTTTGGGATACGAGTATCTCCTTTCCGATGCAGTATTCCTTCTTTACAGCATCCCTCGCTCCCCCACGTTGACGAATTAACACAGAAATTGCGGCGCTATGAAATACAATGGGATCTACGACATCTCCTTCTAAATCGAGTAACGTTACAATGGAAACGACAGGATATTCTTTTGGGATACGAGTATCTCCTTTCGATGCACTATTCCTTATTTAATGCATTCCTCGGTCCCTCACACTGACGAATTAACACCGAAATTGCGTCGCTATGAAATACAATGGGCTATATGACTTCTCCTTCTATATCGAGTACCGTTTCTATGGAAACGACAGGTTTTTCCATTGGGATACGACTATCTCCTTTCCGATGCACTAATCCTTCCTTATCTGCACTCCAGGCGCCCTCACATTGACGAATTAACACAGAAATTGCGTCGCTATGAAATACTACGGGCTGTATGACAAATCCTTCTAAATCATGTAACGTTTCTATGGAAACTACGGGATTCTCTTTTGGGATATGACTATCTTCTCTCCGATGCACTATTCCTTGATTACTGTTTCACTCGCTCCATAAAAATGACGAATTAACACAGAAATTGCGTCGCTATGAAATACTATGGATACTATGACATATCCTTCGAAATCGAGTAACGTTTCTATGGAAACATCAGAATGTTCTTTTGGGATACGACTATCTCCATTTTGATGCACCATTCCTTCTTTACTGCATCCCTCGCTCCCTCACGTTGACGAATTAACACAGAAATTGCGTTGCTATGATATACTATCGGTTCTATGATATTTCCTTCAATATCGTGTAACGTCTCTATGGTAAGAGCACGATGTTCTTTTGGGATACGGGTATATCCCTTATGATGCACTGTTCCCTCTTTACAACATCCCTCGCTCCCTCATATTGACGAATCAACACAGAAATTGCGTCGCTATGAGATTCTATGGGCTCTATGACTTCTCCTTCGTAAACGAGTAACGTTACTATGGAAACGACAGGATTTTCTTTTGGGATACGAGTATCTCCTTTCCGATGCACTAATAATACATGGCTGCAGTCCTGACGCCCTCACGTTGACGATTTATCGCAGAAATTGCGTCGCTATGATATACAATCTGTTCTATGACATCACCTTCTAAATCGAGTAACGTACCAATGGAAACGACAGGATTTTCTTTTGGGATACGAGTATCTCCTTTCCGATGCAGTATTCCTTCTTTACATCATTCCTCGCTCCCTCATATTGACGAATTAACACAGAAATTGCGGCGCTATGAAATACTATGGGATCTACGGCATCTCCTTCTAAATCGAGTAACGTATCAATGGAAACGACAGGATATTTTTTGGGATACGAGTATCTCCTCTCCGATGCAGTATTCCTTCTTTACATCATCCCTCGCTCCCTCACATTGACGAATTAACACAGAAATTGTGTCGCTATGAAATACTATGCGTTCCACGACATCTCCTACGAATTCGAGTAACGATCCTACGGAAACGGCAGGATTTTCTTTTGGGATACGAGTATCTCCTTTCCGATGCACTATTCCCTCTTTACTGCATCCCTCGCACCCTCACATTAACGAATTAACTCAAAAAATTGCGTCGCTATGACATACAACGGGATCTATGACATCTCCTTCTAAATCGAGTAACGTTTCTATGGAAACGACAGGATTTCCTTTTGGGATACGAATATCTCCTTACCGATGCACTCTTCCTTCTTTACTGCATCCCTCACTCCATCACATTGACGAATTGACACAGAAATTGCGTTGCCATGAAATACTATGGGTTGTATGACATATCCTTTAAAATAATGTAACGTTTCTATGGAAAGGACAGGATTTTCAATTGGAATACGACTATCTCGTTTCCGATGCACTAATCCTTCTTTACTGCACTCCTGGAGTCCTCACAATTACGAATTAACACAGAAATCTCGTCGCTATGAAATACTATGGGTTCTAAGACATCTCCTTCAAAATCGAGTAACGTTTCTATGGAAATAACAAGATGTTCTTTTGGGATACGACTATCTCCATTTTGATGCACTATTCCTTCTTTACTGCATCCCTCGCTCCCTCACATTGACGAATTGACACAGAAATGCGGGCCTATGAAATACAATGGGTTCTATGACATCTCCTTCTATATCGTGTAACGTTTCTATGGAAAGGAAACGATTTTCTTTTGGGATAAGACTATCTCCTTTCCGATGCCCTGTTCCTTCTTCACTGCATCCCACAATCCCTCACACTGACGCATTAACACAGGAATTGCGTCGCTATGAAATACTATGCGTTCCATGACGTCTGCTTCCAGATCGATTAACGTTTCCATGGAAACGACAGGATTTCCTTTTGGGGTAGAAGTACCTCCTTTCCGATGCACTATTCCTACTTTACTGCATCCCTCGCTCCCTCACATTGACGAATTAACACAGAAATTGCATCGCTATGATATACTATGTGTTCTATGATATCTCCTTGTAAATCGAGTAATGTTTCTATAGAAACGATGGGATATTTTTTCCGGATATGAGGATCTATTTTCCGATGCACTATTCATACTTTACTGCGTCCCTCGCTCCCTCACATTGACGAATTAACAAGGAAATTGCTTCGTTTCTAAATACTATGGGTTCTATGACTTCTCCATCTAAATCTAGTAACGTTTCTATAGACACGACAAGATTTTCTTTTGGGATACGACTGTCTCTTTTCCGATGCACTATTTCAACTTAACTGCATCCTTCGCTCCCTCACATTGACGAATTAACACAGAAATTGCGTCGCTATGAAGTACAACGTGTTCTATGACATCTCCTTCTAAATCGAGTAAAGCATCTATGGTAACGACAGGATATTCTTTTGGGATACGACCATCTCCTTGCAGATGCACCATTCCTTCTTTACTGCATCCCTCGCTCCCTGACATTGATGAATAAACACAGAAATTGCGTCGCTATGAAATACTATAGGTTCTATGACTTCTCCTTCTAATTCGAGTAACGTTTCTATGAAACGACAGGATTTTCTTTTGGGATACGACTATCTTCTTTCCGATGCACAATTCCATCCTAACTGCATCCGTCGCTCCCTCACATCGACGAATTAACAAATAAATTGAGTCGCTATGAAATACTATGGGTTCTCTGACATCTCTTTCTAAACCGAGTAACGTTTCTATGGAAAACGACTGGATTTTCATTTGGGGTACGACTATCTGCTTTCCAATGCACCATTCCTTCTCTACTGCATCCCTCGCTCCCACACATTGACGAATTAACACAGAAATTGTGGGGCAATGATAAACTATGGGTTCTATGACATCTCCTTCTATATCGTGTAACGTTTCTATGGTAAGGGCACGATGTTCTTTTGGGATACGAGTATATCCTTTCCGATGCACTATTCCTTCTTTACTGCATCCCTCGCTCCCTCACATTGACGAATCAACACAGAAATTGCGTCGCTAAGAAATTCTACGGGTTGTATGAGAAATCCTTCTAAATCATGTAACGTTTCTATGGAAACGACAGGATTTTCTATTAGGATACGACTATCTCGTTTCCGATGCACTATTCCTTCTTTACTGCACTCTTGGAGCCCTCACATTTCGAAATTAACACAGATATTACGTCGCTATGAAATACTATGTGTTCTATGACATCTTCTACGAAATCGAGTAACGATCCTATGGAAACGGCAGGATTTTCATTTGCGATACGAGTATCTCCATTCCGATGCACTATTCCTTCTTTACTGCATCCCTCGCTCCCTCACATTGACGAATTATCACTGAAATTGCGTCGCTGTGAAATACTATGTGTTCTATGACACCTCCTACGAAATCGAGTAACGATTCTATGGAAACGCCAGTATTTTCTTTTGGGATACGAGTATCTGCTTTCCGATGGACTATTCGTTCTTTACTGCATCCCTCGCTTCCTCACATTGACGAATTAACTCAGAAATAGGGTCGCTATGAAATACAACGGGTTCTATGACATCTCCTACTAAATCGAACAACGTTTCTATGGAAACGACAGGATTTTCTTTTGGGATACGAGTATCTCCTTACCGATGCACTCTTCCTTCTTTACTGCATCCCTCGCTCCGTCACATTGACGAATTAACACAGAAATTGCGTCGCTATAAAATACTATGGGTTCTATAACTTCTCCTTCTAATTCGAGTAACGTTTCAATGGAAACGACAGGATTTTCTTTTGGGATACGACTATCTTCTTTCCGATGCACAATTCCTTCTTTACTGCATCCGTCGCTCCCTCACATTGAAGAATTAACACCTAAATTGCGTCTCTTTTAAATGCCATGGGTTCTCTGACATCTCCTTCTAAACCGAGTAACGTTCCCATGGAAACGACTGGATTTTCATTTGGGATACGACTATCTGCTTTCCGATGCACCATTCCTCCTTTACTGCATCTCTCGCCCCCCTCACATTGACGAATTAACACTGACATTGCGTCGCTATGAAACACTATGGGGTCTATGACCTCTCCTTCGAAATCGAGTAACGTTCCTATGGAAACGACATGATTTTCTTTTGGAATACGATCATTTCCTTTCCGATGCACTATTCCTTATTTACGGCATTCCTCGGTCCATCACATTGACGAATTAACACTGAAATTGCGTCGCTATGAAATACTATGGGTTCTATGACCTCTCCTTAAAATCGAGTAACGTTTCTATGGAAACGACATGATTTTCTTTTGGAATGAGAGTATCTCCTTACCGATGCGCTATTCCTTATTTACTGCATCCCTAGGTCCCTCACATTGACGAATTAACACTGAAATTGCGTCGCTGTGATATTCTATGGGTTCTATGACATCTCCTACGAAATCGAGTAACGATTCTAAAGAGACTGCAAGATTTTCTTTTCGGATACGATTATCTGCATTCCGATGCACTATTCCTTCTTTACTGCATTCCTCGCTCCCTCACATTGACGAATTAACACTGAAATTGCGTCGTTATGAAATACAACGGGATCTATGACATCTCCTTCTAATTCGAGTAACGTTTCTATGGAAACGACAGGATTTTCTTTTGGGATACGAGTATCTCCCTACCGATGCACTCTTCCTCCTTTACTGCATCCCTCGCTCCATCATATTGACGAATTAACACTGAAATTGCGTTGCTATGAAATACTATGGGTTCTATGACCTCTCCTTAAAATCGAGTAATGTTGCTATGGAAATGACATGATTTTCTTTTGAAATGAGAGTATCACCTTTCCGATGCACTATTCTTTATTTACTGCATCCCTAGGTCCCTCACATTGACGAATTAACACAGAAATTGTGTCGCTATGAAATACTATGGGTTCAAGGGCTTCTCCTTCTAATTCGAGTAACGTTTCTTTAGAAACGGCAGGATTTTCTTTTGGGATACGACTGTTTCCTTTCCGATGCACTTTTCCTTCTTTACTGCTTTCGTCGCTCCTTCACATTGACGAAGTAACACAGAAATTGCTTCGCTATGAGATACAACGGGTTCGATGACATCTCCTTCTAAATCGAGTAACGTTACTATGGAAACGACAGGATTTTCTTTTCGGATGCGACTATTTCGTTTGCGATGCAGTATTCCTTCTTTACTGCATCCCTCGCTCCCTCACAATGACGAATTAACAACGGAATTGCGTCGCCATGAAATACTATGTGTTCTATGACATCTCCTTCTAAATGGGAAAACGTTTTTATGGAAACAACAGGATTTTCTTTTGGGATGCGACTATTTCTTTCCGATGCACTATTCCTTCTTTACTGTATCCCTCGCTCACTCACATTGGCGGATTAGCACAGAAATTGCGGCGCTATGAAATACAATGGGTTCTATAACATCTCCTTCTAAATCGAGTAACGTTTCTATGGAAACGACAGGTTTTTCTTTTGCGATACGACTATCTCCTTTGCGACGCACTATTCCTTCTTTACTGCAACCCTCGGTCCCTCACATTGACGAATTGACACAGATATTGCGTCGCTATGAAATACTATGTGTTCTATGTCATCTCATTCGAAATCGAGTAACGTTTCTATGGAAACGGCAGGATGTTCTTTTGGGATACGACTGTCTCCATTTTGATGCACTATTCCTTCTTTACTGCTTCCCTCGCTTCCTCACATTGACGAATTAACACAGAAATTGCGGGGCTACGATATACTATGGGTACTATGACATCTCCTTCTATATCGTGTAACGTTTCAATGGTAAGGGCACGATGATCTTTTGGAATACGAGTATCTCCTTTGCGATGCACTATTCCTTATTTACGGCATTCCTCGGTCCATCACATTGACGAATTAACACTGAAATTGCGTCGCTATGAAATACTATGGGTTCTATGACCTCTCCTTAAAATCGAGTATCGTTCCTATGGAAACGACATGATTTTCTTTTGGAATGAGAGTATCTCCTTACCGATGCGCTATTCCTTAATTTCTACATCCCTAGGTCCCTCACATTGACGAATTAGCTCTGACATTGCGTCGCTATGATATTCTATGGGTTCAATGACGTCTCCTACGAAATCGAGTAACGATTCTAAGGAAACGGCAAGATTTTCTTTTCGGATACGACTATCTGCTTTCCGATGCACTATTCCTTCTTTACTGCATCCCTCGCTCCCTCAGATTGACGAATTAACACTGAAATTGCGTCGCTATGAAATACAACGGGATCTATGACATCTCCTTCTAATTCGAGTAACGTTTCTATTGAAACTACAGGATTTTCTTTTGGGATGCGACTATTTCCTTTGCGATGCACTATTCCTTCTTTATTGGATCCCTCGCTCCCTCACAATGACGAATTAACAACGGAATTGCGTCGCCATGAAATACTATGTGTTCTATGACATCTCCTTCTAAATGCAAGAACTTTTTTATGGAAACGACAGGATTTTCTTTTGGGATGCGACTATTTCCGTTCCGATGCACTATTCCTTCTTTACTGCATCCCTCGCTCACTCACATTGGCGGATTAACACAGAAATTGCGTCGCTATGAAACACTGTGGGTTCTATGACTTTTCCGTCTAAATCGAATAACGTTTCTATGGAAACAACAGGAAATTCTTATGGGATACGACTGACTCCTTTCTGAAGCACTATTCCTTCTTTACTGCATCCCTCGCTCCCTCACATTCACGAAATAACACAGAAATAGCGTTGCTATGAAATACTATAGGTTCTATGACCTCTCCTTCTAATTCGAGTTACGTTCCTATGGAAACGACAGGATTTTATTTTGGGATACGAGTATCCCCTTCCCGATGCACTATTCCTAACTTACTGCATCCCTCGGACCCTCACATTGACAAATTAATACAGAAATTACTTCGCTATGAAATACTGTGTGTTCTATGAATTCTCCTTCTAAATCGAGTAACGTTTCTTTAGAAACGACAGGATTTTCTTTTGGTATACGACTATTTCCTTTCCGTTGCACTATTTCTTCTTTACTGCGTCCCTCGCTCCTTCACATTGACGAATTAACACAGAAATTGCGTCGCTATGAAATACAACTGTTTCTATGACATCTCATTCGAAATCGAGTAACGTTTCTATGGAAACGGCAGGATGTTCTTTTGGGAAACGACTAACTCGTTTGCGATGCACTATTGCTTCTGTATTGCATCCCTCGCTCTCTCACATTGACGTATAAACACAGAAATTGCGTCGCTATGAAACACTGTGGGATTTATGACTATTCCGTCTAAAGCGAATAACGTTTCTATGGAACAACAGGAAATTCTTATGGTATTCGACTGTCTCCTTTCTGAAGCACTATTCCTTCTTTACTGCATCCCTCGCTCCCTCACATTCACGAAATAACACAGAAATAGCGTCGCTATGAAATACTATGCGTTCTATGACCTCTCCTTCTAAATCGAGTAAGGTTTCTATAGAATCGAGATGATTTTTTTGGGGGGGGTACGACTGTCTCCTTTCTGAACCACTATTCCTACTTAAGTGCATCCCTCGCTCCCTCACATTGACGAATAAACGCAGAAATTGCGTCGCTATGAAATACAACGGGTTCTATGTCTTCTCCTTTTAAACCAAGTTACGTTTCAATGGAAACGGCAGGATTTTCTTTTGGGAAACGACTATCTTCTTTCCAATGCACTATTGCTTCTGTATTGCATCCCTCGCTCTCCCACATTGACGTATAAACACAGAAATTGCGTCGCTATGAAACACTGTGGGATCTATGACTATTCCGTCTAAATCGAATAACGTTTCTATGGAAACAACAGGAAATTCTTATGGTATACGACTGTCTCCTTTCTGAAACACTATTCCTTCTTTACTGCATCCCTCGCTCCCTCACATTCACGAAATAACACAGAAATAGCGTCGCTATGAAATACTATGGGTTCTATGACCTTTCCTTCTAAATCGAGTTACGTTCCTATGGAAACGACGGGATTTTCTTTTGGAATACGAGTATCCCCTTTCCGATGCACTATACCTTCTTTACAGCTACCCTCGCACCCTCACATTGACGAATTAACACAGAAATTGCGTCCCTGTGAAATACTATGTGTTATATGACATCTCCTACTAATTCGACTAACGTTTCTATGGAAACGAAAGGATTTTCTTTTGGGATACGAGTATCTCCTTCCCGATGCACTATTCCTGCTTTACTGCATCCCTCGCTCCCTCACATTGACGAATCAACACAGAAATAGCGTTGCTATGAAATACTATGGGTTCTGTGATGTCTCCCACTAAATCGAGTGACGTTACTATGGAAACGACAGGATTTTCTTTTGGAATACGAGTTTCTCCTTTCCGAATAACCAATCCATCATTACTGCCCTCCCGGCGCCCTCACATTGACGAATTAACACAGAAATAGCGTCAATATAAAATACTATGGGTTCCATGACTTCTGATTCTAAATCGAGTAACGTTTCCATGGAAACGACACCATTTCCTTCTCGGATAAGACTATCCCCATTCCAATGCACAATACCTTCATTACTGCATCCCTCGCTCCCTCACATTGACGAATTAACGCAGAAATAGCGTCGCTATGAAGTATTATGTGTTCTATGACATCTCCTTCTTAATACAGAAATTCCTTCGCTATGAAATACTATGGGTTCTATGAATTCTCCTACTAAATCAAATAACGTTTCTTTAGAAACGACAGGATTTTCTTTTGGGATACGACTATTTCCTTTCCGATGCACTATTTCTCCTTTACTGCATCCCTCGCTCCTTCACATTGACGAATTAACACAGAAATTGCGTCGCTATGAAATACAACGGGTTCTATGACATCTCCCTTAAAATCAAGTTACGTTTCTATGGAAGCGACAGGATTTTCTTTTGGGAAACGACTATCTCCTTTACGATGCACTATTGCTTCTGTATTGCATCCCTCGCTCCCTCACATTGACGTATAAACACAGAAATTGCGTCGCTATGAAACACTGTGGGATTTATGACTATTCCGTCTAAATCGAATAACGTTTCTATGGAACAACAGGAAATTCTTATGGTATACGACTGTCTCCTTTCTGAAGCACTATTCCTTCTTTACTGCATCCCTCGCTCCCTAACATTGACGAATCAACACAGAAATTTCGTCGCTATGAGATACTATGGGTTCTAAGACACCTCCCTCGAAAACGAGTAACGTTACTATGGAAACGACAGGATTTTCTTTTGGGATACGAGTATCCCCTTTCCGATGCACTATTCCTTCTGTACTGCATCCCTCGCGCCCTCACATTGACTAATTTACACAGACATTTCGTCGCTATGAAATATAACGGGTTCTATGACATCTCCTTCTAAATCGAGTAACGTTTCTATGGAAACAACAGGAAATTCTTATGGGATACGACTGTCTCCTTTCTGAAGCACTATTCCTTCTTTACTGCATCCCTCGCTCCCTAACATTGACGAATTAACACAGATATAGCGTCGCTATGAAATACTGACATTCTATGACTTCTCCTTTAAAATGGAGTAACGTTTCTATGGAAACGACAGGAATTTCTATTGGGATACGCCAATCTCCTTTCCCATGCATTATTCCTTCTTTACTGCATCCCTCGCTCCCTCACATTGACGAATTTACACAGAAATTGCGTCGCTACGAAATACTATGCGTTCTAAGCCATCACCCTCCAAATCGAATAACGTTTCAATGGAAGCGACAGGATTTTATTTAGCGATACGAGTTTCTCCTTCCCGATGCATTTTTCCTTCTTTACTGCATCCCTCGCTCCCTCACATTGACTAATTAACACAGAAATTGGGCGCTATGAAATACTATGGGTTCTATGAAATCTCCTTCTAAGTCGTATAACGTTTTTATGAAAACGACAGGATTTTCTTTTGGGATACGAGTATCTTCTTTCCGATGCACTACTCTATCTATACTGCATTGATCGCTCCCTCACATAGACGAATTAACACAGAAATTGCATCGCTATGAAATACTATGGGTTCTATGGCATCTCCTTTTAAATCGAATGACGTTTCTGTGGAAACAACAGGATTTTCTTTTGGGATACGACTATCTCCTTTCCGATGCACTATTCCCTCTTTACTGTTTCCGTCGCTCCCTCACATTGACGAATCAACTTAGAATATGCGTAGCTATGAAATACTATGACTACTATGACATCTCCTTTTAATCGAATAACGTTTCTGTGGAAACGACAGAATTTTCTTCTGGGATCCGAGTATCTCCTTTCCGATACACTATTCCTTCCTTACTGCATCCCTCGCCCCCTAACATTGACGAATTAACACAGAAATTGCGGCGCTAAAATATACTAAGGGTTCTATGACATCTCATTCTAAATCGGGTAACGTTTCAATGGAAAGGACAGGATTTTCTTTTGGGATATGAGTATCTCCTTTGCGATGCACTATTCCTTCTTTACTGCATCCCTCGCTGCCTCACATTGACAAATTAACACAGAAATTACGTCGCTATGAAATACTATGTTTACTATGACTTCTGCTCCTAAATCGATTAACGTTTCTATAGAATCGACTGGATTTTCTTTTGGGATATGACTGTCTTAGTTCCGATGCACTATTCCTTCTTTACTGCATCCCTCCCTCCCTCCCTCACATTGACGAATTGACACAGATATTGCGTCGCTATGAAATACAACGGGTACTATGACCTTTCCTTTTAAATCAAGAAACGTTACTATGGAAACGAAAAGATTTTGTTTTGGGATACGACTATCTCCTTTCCGATGCTCTATTCCTTCTTTACTTCATCCCTCGTGCCCTCACATTGGCGAATTAACACAGAAATGGCGTCGCTATGAAATACTAAGTGTTCTATGACTTCTCCTTTAAAATGGAGTAACGTTTCTATGGAAACGACAGGAATTTCTATTGGGAGACAACTATCTCCTTTCCGATGCACTATTCCTTCTTTACTGCATCCCTCGCTCCCACACATTGACAAAATAACACAGAAATTGCGCTGCAATGAAATACTATTTGTTCTATAACATCTCTTTCTAAATCGAGTAACGTTCCTATGAAAACGACAGGATTTATTTTGGAGTACGACTATTTCCTTTCCGATGCACTATTCCTTTTTACTGCACTCCTCGTGCACTCACATTGACGAACTAACACAGAAATTGCGTCGCTATGAAGTACTATGGATTCAATGACATCTTCTAAATCGACTAACGTTCCTATGGAAACGACAGGGTTTTCTTTTCGGATACGACTGTCTCCTTTCCGATGCACTATTCCTCCTTTACTACATCCCTCGCTCCCTCACATTCACGAATTAACACAGAAGTTGCATCGCTATGAGATACTATGGGTTCTATGACACCTCCCTCGAAAACGAGTATCGCTACTACGGAAACGACAGGATTTTCTTTTGGGATACGACTATCTCCTTTGCGATGCACTAATCCTTCATTACTGCACTCCTGGCGCCCTCACATTGACGAATTATCGCAGAAATTGCGTCGCTACGAAATACAATGTGTTCTGTGACATCACCTTCAAAATCGAGTAACGTTACTATGGAAACGACAGGATCACCTTTTGGGATACGAGTATCTCCTTTCTGATGCACTATTCCTCCTCTACTGCATCCCTCGCCTCCTCACATTGACGAATAATCATAGAAAATGCTGCACTATGATACACTATGCGTTCTATGAAATCTCCTTCTAAATCGAGCAACGTTTCTATGGAAACGGCAGAATTTATTTTGGGATACGAGTTTCTCCTCTCCGATGCACTATTAATTCTTTACTGCATCCCTCGCTCCTTCACATTGACGAATTAACACAGAAATATCGTCGCTATGAAATACAACTGCTTCTATGACATCTCATTCGAAATCGAGTAACGTTTCTATGGAAACGGCAGGATGTTCTTTTGGGAAACGACTAACTCGTTTGCGATGCACTATTGCTTCTGTATTGCATCCCTCGCTCTCTCACATTGACGTATAAACACAGAAATTGCGTCGCTATGAAACACTGTGGGATCTATGACTATTCCGTCTAAAGCGAATAACGTTTCTATGGAACAACAGGAAATTCTTATGGTATTCGACTGTCTCCTTTCTGAAGCACTATTCCTTCTTTACTGCATTCCTCGCTCCCTCACATTCACGAAATAACACAGAAATAGCGTCGCTATGAAATACTATGCGTTCTATGACCTCTCCTTCTAAATCGAGTAAGGTTTCTATAGAATCGAGATGATTTTTTTGGGGGGGGGTACGACTGTCTCCTTTCTGAACCACTATTCCTACTTAAGTGCATCCCTCGCTCCCTCACATTGACGAATAAACGCAGAAATTGCGTCGCTATGAAATACAACGGGTTCTATGTCTTCTCCTTTTAAACCAAGTTACGTTTCAATGGAAACGGCAGGATTTTCTTTTGGGAAACGACTATCTTCTTTCCAATGCACTATTGCTTCTGTATTGCATCCCTCGCTCTCTCACATTGACGTATAAACACAGAAATTGCGTCGCTATGAAACACTGTGGGATCTATGACTATTCCGTCTAAATCGAATAACGTTTCTATGGAAACAACAGGAAATTCTTATGGTATACGACTGTCTCCTTTCTGAAGCACTATTCCTTCTTTACTGCATCCCTCGCTCCCTCACATTCACGAAATAACACAGTAATAGCGTCGCTATGAAATACTATGGGTTCTATGACCTCTCCTTCTAAATCGAGTTACGTTCCTATGGAAACGACGGGATTTTCTTTTGGAATACGAGTATCCCCTTTCCGATGCACTATACCTTCTTTACAGCATCCCTCGCACCCTCACATTGACGAATTAACACAGAAATTGCGTCCCTGTGAAATACTATGTGTTATATGACATCTCCTACTAATTCGACTAACGTTTCTATGGAAACGAAAGGATTTTCTTTTGGGATACGAGTATCTCCTTCCCGATGCACTATTCCTGCTTTACTGCATCCCTCGCTCCCTCACATTGACGAATCAACACAGAAATAGCGTTGCTATGAAATACTATGGGTTCTGTGATGTCTCCCACTAAATCGAGTGACGTTACTATGGAAACGACAGGATTTTCTTTTGGAATACGAGTTTCTCCTTTCCGAATTACAAATCCTTCATTACTGCCCTCCCGGCGCCCTCACATTGACGAATTAACACAGAAATAGCGTCAATATAAAATACTATGGGTTCCATGACTTCTGATTCTAAATCGAGTAACGTTTCCATGGAAACGACACCATTTCCTTCTCGGATAAGACTATCCCCATTCCAATGCACAATACCTTCATTACTGCATCCCTCGCTCCCTCACATTGACGAATTAACGCAGAAATAGCGTCGCTATGAAGTATTATGTGTTCTATGACATCTCCTTCTTAATACAGAAATTCCTTCGCTATGAAATACTATGGGTTCTATGAATTCTCCTACTAAATCAAATAACGTTTCTTTAGAAACGACAGGATTTTCTTTTGGGATACGACTATTTCCTTTCCGATGCACTATTTCTCCTTTACTGCATCCCTCGCTCCTTCACATTGACGAATTAACACAGAAATTGCGTCGCTATGAAATACAACGGGTTCTATGACATCTCCCTTAAAATCAAGTTACGTTTCTATGGAAGCGACAGGATTTTCTTTTGGGAAACGACTATCTCCTTTACGATGCACTATTGCTTCTGTATTGCATCCCTCGCTCCCTCACATTGACGTATAAACACAGAAATTGCGTCGCTATGAAACACTGTGGGATCTATGACTATTCCGTCTAAATCGAATAACGTTTCTATGGAACAACAGGAAATTCTTATGGTATACGACTGTCTCCTTTCTGAAGCACTATTCCTTCTTTACTGCATCCCTCGCTCCCTAACATTGACGAATCAACACAGAAATTTCGTCGCTATGAGATACTATGGGTTCTAAGACACCTCCCTCGAAAACGAGTAACGTTACTATGGAAACGATAGGAATTTCTTTTGGGATACGAGTATCCCCTTTCCGATGCACTATTCCTTCTGTACTGCATCCCTCGCGCCCTCACATTGACTAATTTACACAGACATTTCGTCGCTATGAAATATAACGGGTTCTATGACATCTCCTTCTAAATCGAGTAACGTTTCTATGGAAACAACAGGAAATTCTTATGGGATACGACTGTCTCCTTTCTGAAGCACTATTCCTTCTTTACTGCATCCCTCGCTCCCTAACATTGACGAATTAACACAGATATAGCGTCGCTATGAAATACTGACATTCTATGACTTCTCCTTTAAAATGGAGTAACGTTTCTACGGAAACGACAGGAATTTCTATTGGGATACGCCTATCTCCTTTCCCATGCATTATTCCTTCTTCACTGCATCCCTCGCTCCCTCACATTGACGAATTTACACAGAAATTGCGTCGCTACGAAATACTATGCGTTCTAAGCCATCACCCTCCAAATCGAATAACGTTTCAATGGAAGCGACAGGATTTTATTTAGCGATACGAGTTTCTCCTTCCCGATGCATTTTTCCTTCTTTACTGCATCCCTCGCTCCCTCACATTGACTAATTAACACAGAAATTGGGCGCTATGAAATACTATGGGTTCTATGAAATCTCCTTCTAAGTCGTATAATGTTTTTTTGAAAACGACAGGATTTTCTTTTGGGATACGAGTATCTTCTTTCCGATGCACTACTCTATCTATACTGCATTGATCGCTCCCTCAGATAGACGAATTAACACAGAAATTGCATCGCTATGAAATACTATGGGTTCTATGGCATCTCCTTTTAAATCGAATGACGTTTCTGTGGAAACAACAGGATTTTCTTTTGGGATACGACTATCTCCTTTCCGATGCACTATTCCCTCTTTACTGCTTCCCTCGCTCCCTCACATTGACGAATCAACTTAGAATATGCGTAGCTATGAAATACTATGACTACTATGACATCTCCTTTTAATCGAATAACGTTTCTGTGGAAACGACAGAATTTTCTTCTGGGATCCGAGTATCTCCTTTCCGATACACTATTCCTTCCTTACTGCATCCCTCGCCCCCTAACATTGACGAATTAACACAGAAATTGCGGCGCTAAAATATACTAAGGGTTCTATGACATCTCATTCTAAATGGGGTAACGTTTCAATGGAAAGGACAGGATTTTCTTTTGGGATATGAGTATCTCCTTTGCGATGCACTATTCCTTCTTTACTGCATCCCTCCCTCCCTCCCTCACATTGACGAATTGACACAGATATTGCGTCGCTATGAAATACAACGGGTACTATGACCTTTCCTTTTAAATCAAGAAACGTTACTATGGAAACGAAAAGATTTTGTTTTGGGATACGACTATCTCCTTTCCGATGCTCTATTCCTTCTTTACTTCATCCCTCGTGCCCTCACATTGGCGAATTAACACAGAAATTGCGTCGCTATGAAACACTGTGGGATCTATGACTATTCCGTCTAAATCGAATAACGTTTCTATGGAAACAACAGGAAATTCTTATGGTATACGACTGTCTCCTTTCCGATGCACTATTCCTTCTTTACTGCATCCCTCGCTCCCACACATTGACAAAATAACACAGAAATTGCGCTGCAATGAAATACTATTTGTTCTATAACATCTCCTTCTAAATCGAGTAACGTTCCTATGAAAACGACAGGATTTATTTTGGAGTACGACTATATCTTTTCCGATGCACTATTCCTTTTTACTGCACTCCTCGTGCACTCACATTGACGAACTAACACAGAAATTGCGTCGCTATGAAGTACTATGGATTCAATGACATCTTCTAAATCGACTAACGTTGCTATGGAAACGACAGGGTTTTCTTTTCGGATACGACTGTCTCCTTTCCGATGCACTATTCCTCCTTTACTACATCCCTCGCTCCCTCACATTCACGAATTAACACAGAAGTTGCATCGCTATGAGATACTATGGGTTCTATGACACCTCCCTCGAAAACGAGTATCGCTACTACGGAAACGACAGGATTTTCTTTTGGGATACGACTATCTCCTTTGCGATGCACTAATCCTTCATTACTGCACTCCTGGCGCCCTCAAATTGACGAATTATCGCAGAAATTGCGTCGCTACGAAATACAATGTGTTCTGTGACATCACCTTCAAAATCGAGTAACGTTACTATGGAAACGACAGGATCACCGTTTGGGATACGAGTATCTCCTTTCTGATGCACTATTCCTCCTCTACTGCATCCCTCGCCTCCTCACATTGACGAATAATCATAGAAAATGCTGCACTATGATACACTATGCGTTCTATGAAATCTCCTTCTAAATCGAGCAACGTTTCTATGGAAACGGCAGAATTTATTTTGGGATACGAGTTTCTCCTCTCCGATGCACTATTAATTCTTTACTGCATCCCTCACTCCCTCACATTGACGACTTAACACAGAAATTACGGGGCTATGAAATACTATGGGCTCTATGACTTCTCCTTCTAAATCGAATAACGTTTCTATGAAGACGACAGGATTTTCTTTTGGGGTGCGAGTATCTCCTTTCCGATGCACTATTCCTTCTTTACTGCATCCCTCGCTCCCTCACATTGACAAACTAACACAGAAATTACGTCGGTATGAAATACAATGGGTTCTATGACTTCTCCTTCTAAATCGAGTAACGCATCTATAGAAACGACAGGATTTTCTTTTGGGATAGAACCATCTCCTGTCCGATGCACTATTCCTTCTTTACTGCATCCCTCACTCCCTCACATTGACGAATTAACATAGAAATTGCGTCGCTATGAGATACTATGTTTTGTATGACATATCCTTCCAAATCATGTTACGTATCTATGGATACGAGAGGATTTTCTTTTGGGATACGACTATCTAATTTCCGATGCACTTATCCTCCTTTACTGCACTCCTGGCGCCCTCACATTGACGAATTAACACAGTAATTGCGTCGCTATGAAATACTATGTGTTCTATGACTTCTCCTTCTAAATCGAGTATCGTTTCTATAGAAACGACTGGATTTCCCTTTGGGATACGAGTTTCTCCTCTCCGATGCACTATTAATTCTTTACTGCATCCCTCACTCCCTCACATTGACGACTTAACACAGAAATTACGGAGCTATGAAATACTAGGGGTTCTATGACTTCTCCTTCTAAATCGAATAACGTTTCTAAGAAGACGACAGGAATTTCTTTGGGATACGACTATCTCCTTTCCGATGCACGATTCCACCTTTACTGCATCCGTCTCTCCCTCACATTCACGAATTAACGCAGAAATTGCGTCGCGATGAAATACTTTGGGTTCTATGACTTCTCCTTCTAAATCGAGTAATGTTTCTATGGGAACGACAGGATTTTCTTTTCGGATACGACTATCTCTTATCCGATACACTATTAATTCTTTACTGCATTTCTCGCTCCCTCACATTAGTGATTTAACACAGAAATTGCGTCGCTATGAAATACTGTTAGTTCTGTGACATCTCCTTCTAAACCGAGTAACGTATCTAATGAAACGAAAGGATTTTATTTTGGGATACGACCATCTCCTTTCCGATGCACTATTCCTTCTTTACTGCATCCCTCGCTCCCACACATAGTTGAATTAACACAGAAATTGCTTCGCTATGAAATACTGTGGGTTCAATAAAATCTCCTTCTAAATCGAGCTACGTTTCTATGGAAACGACAGTATTCTCTTTTTGGAAAGGACTATTTCCATTCAGATGCACTATTCCTTCTTTGCTGCATCCCTCGCTCCCTCACATTGACGAATTAACACAGAATTTGCGTCGCTATAAAATACTATGGGTTCTATAACATTTCCTTCTACATCGAGTTACGTTTGTATGGAAACGACAGGATTTTCTTTTGGGATAGGAGTACCTCCTTTCCGATGCACTATTCCTTTTTTACTGCATCCCTCGCTCCCTCACATTGACGAATTAACACATAAATTGCGTCGCTATTAAATACAATGGATTCAATGACATCTCCTTCTAAATCGAGTAACGTTTCAATGGAAACGACAGGATTTTCTTTGGGATACGACCATTTTCTTTCCGATGCACTATTCCTTGTTTACTGCATCCCTCGCTCCCTCAAATTGACGAATTAACACAGAAATTGCGTCGCTATGAAATACTATGGCTTTAATAAAATCTCAGTCTTAATCGAGTAACGTTTCTATGGAAACGACAGTATTCTCTTTTGGGAAACGAGTATTTCCATTCCGATGCACTATTCCTTCTTTGCTGCATCCGTCGCTCCCTCACATTGACGAAATAACACAGAAATTGCGTCGCTATGAAGTACTATGGATTCAATGACATCTTCTAAATCGACTAACGTTCCTATGGAAACGACAGGGTTTTCTTTTCGGATACGACTGTCTCCTTTCCGATGCACTATTCCTCCTTTACTACATCCCTCGCTCCCTCACATTCACGAATTAACACAGAAGTTGCATCGCTATGAGATACTATGGGTTCTATGACACCTCCCTCGAAAACGAGTATCGCTACTACGGAAACGACAGGATTTTCTTTTGGGATACGACTATCTCCTTTGCGATGCACTAATCCTTCATTACTGCACTCCTGGCGCCCTCACATTGACGAATTATCGCAGAAATTGCGTCGCTACGAAATACAATGTGTTCTGTGACATCACCTTCAAAATCGAGTAACGTTACTATGGAAACGACAGGATCACCTTTTGGGATACGAGTATCTCCTTTCTGATGCACTATTCCTCCTCTACTGCATCCCTCGCCTCCTCACATTGACGAATAATCATAGAAAATGCTGCACTATGATACACTATGCGTTCTATGAAATCTCCTTCTAAATCGAGCAACGTTTCTATGGAAACGGCAGAATTTATTTTGGGATACGAGTTTCTCCTCTCCGATGCACTATTAATTCTTTACTGCATCCCTCGCTCCTTCACATTGACGAATTAACACAGAAATATCGTCGCTATGAAATACAACTGTTTCTATGACATCTCATTCGAAATCGAGTAACGTTTCTATGGAAACGGCAGGATGTTCTTTTGGGAAACGACTAACTCGTTTGCGATGCACTATTGCTTCTGTATTGCATCCCTCGCTCTCTCACATTGACGTATAAACACAGAAATTGCGTCGCTATGAAACACTGTGGGATCTATGACTATTCCGTCTAAAGCGAATAACGTTTCTATGGAACAACAGGAAATTCTTATGGTATTCGACTGTCTCCTTTCTGAAGCACTATTCCTTCTTTACTGCATCCCTCGCTCCCTCACATTCACGAAATAACACAGAAATAGCGTCGCTATGAAATACTATGCGTTCTATGACCTCTCCTTCTAAATCGAGTAAGGTTTCTATAGAATCGAGATGATTTTTTTGGGGGGGGTACGACTGTCTCCTTTCTGAACCACTATTCCTACTTAAGTGCATCCCTCGCTCCCTCACATTGACGAATAAACGCAGAAATTGCGTCGCTATGAAATACAACGGGTTCTATGTCTTCTCCTTTTAAACCAAGTTACGTTTCAATGGAAACGGCAGGATTTTCTTTTGGGAAACGACTATCTTCTTTCCAATGCACTATTGCTTCTGTATTGCATCCCTCGCTCTCTCACATTGACGTATAAACACAGAAATTGCGTCGCTATGAAACACTGTGGGATCTATGACTATTCCGTCTAAATCGAATAACGTTTCTATGGAAACAACAGGAAATTCTTATGGTATACGACTGTCTCCTTTCTGAAGCACTATTCCTTCTTTACTGCATCCCTCGCTCCCTCACATTCACGAAATAACACAGTAATAGCGTCGCTATGAAATACTATGGGTTCTATGACCTCTCCTTCTAAATCGAGTTACGTTCCTATGGAAACGACGGGATTTTCTTTTGGAATACGAGTATCCCCTTTCCGATGCACTATACCTTCTTTACAGCATCCCTCGCACCCTCACATTGACGAATTAACACAGAAATTGCGTCCCTGTGAAATACTATGTGTTATATGACATCTCCTACTAATTCGACTAACGTTTCTATGGAAACGAAAGGATTTTCTTTTGGGATACGAGTATCTCCTTCCCGATGCACTATTCCTGCTTTACTGCATCCCTCGCTCCCTCACATTGACGAATCAACACAGAAATAGCGTTGCTATGAAATACTATGGGTTCTGTGATGTCTCCCACTAAATCGAGTGACGTTACTATGGAAACGACAGGATTTTCTTTTGGAATACGAGTTTCTCCTTTCCGAATTACAAATCCTTCATTACTGCCCTCCCGGCGCCCTCACATTGACGAATTAACACAGAAATAGCGTCAATATAAAATACTATGGGTTCCATGACTTCTGATTCTAAATCGAGTAACGTTTCCATGGAAACGACACCATTTCCTTCTCGGATAAGACTATCCCCATTCCAATGCACAATACCTTCATTACTGCATCCCTCGCTCCCTCACATTGACGAATTAACGCAGAAATAGCGTCGCTATGAAGTATTATGTGTTCTATGACATCTCCTTCTTAATACAGAAATTCCTTCGCTATGAAATACTATGGGTTCTATGAATTCTCCTACTAAATCAAATAACGTTTCTTTAGAAACGACAGGATTTTCTTTTGGGATACGACTATTTCCTTTCCGATGCACTATTTCTCCTTTACTGCATCCCTCGCTCCTTCACATTGACGAATTAACACAGAAATTGCGTCGCTATGAAATACAACGGGTTCTATGACATCTCCCTTAAAATCAAGTTACGTTTCTATGGAAGCGACAGGATTTTCTTTTGGGAAACGACTATCTCCTTTACGATGCACTATTGCTTCTGTATTGCATCCCTCGCTCCCTCACATTGACGTATAAACACAGAAATTGCGTCGCTATGAAACACTGTGGGATCTATGACTATTCCGTCTAAATCGAATAACGTTTCTATGGAACAACAGGAAATTCTTATGGTATACGACTGTCTCCTTTCTGAAGCACTATTCCTTCTTTACTGCATCCCTCGCTCCCTAACATTGACGAATCAACACAGAAATTTCGTCGCTATGAGATACTATGGGTTCTAAGACACCTCCCTCGAAAACGAGTAACGTTACTATGGAAACGATAGGAATTTCTTTTGGGATACGAGTATCCCCTTTCCGATGCACTATTCCTTCTGTACTGCATCCCTCGCGCCCTCACATTGACTAATTTACACAGACATTTCGTCGCTATGAAATATAACGGGTTCTATGACATCTCCTTCTAAATCGAGTAACGTTTCTATGGAAACAACAGGAAATTCTTATGGGATACGACTGTCTCCTTTCTGAAGCACTATTCCTTCTTTACTGCATCCCTCGCTCCCTAACATTGACGAATTAACACAGATATAGCGTCGCTATGAAATACTGACATTCTATGACTTCTCCTTTAAAATGGAGTAACGTTTCTACGGAAACGACAGGAATTTCTATTGGGATACGCCTATCTCCTTTCCCATGCATTATTCCTTCTTCACTGCATCCCTCGCTCCCTCACATTGACGAATTTACACAGAAATTGCGTCGCTACGAAATACTATGCGTTCTAAGCCATCACCCTCCAAATCGAATAACGTTTCAATGGAAGCGACAGGATTTTATTTAGCGATACGAGTTTCTCCTTCCCGATGCATTTTTCCTTCTTTACTGCATCCCTCGCTCCCTCACATTGACTAATTAACACAGAAATTGGGCGCTATGAAATACTATGGGTTCTATGAAATCTCCTTCTAAGTCGTATAATGTTTTTATGAAAACGACAGGATTTTCTTTTGGGATACGAGTATCTTCTTTCCGATGCACTACTCTATCTATACTGCATTGATCGCTCCCTCAGATAGACGAATTAACACAGAAATTGCATCGCTATGAAATACTATGGGTTCTATGGCATCTCCTTTTAAATCGAATGACGTTTCTGTGGAAACAACAGGATTTTCTTTTGGGATACGACTATCTCCTTTCCGATGCACTATTCCCTCTTTACTGCTTCCCTCGCTCCCTCACATTGACGAATCAACTTAGAATATGCGTAGCTATGAAATACTATGACTACTATGACATCTCCTTTTAATCGAATAACGTTTCTGTGGAAACGACAGAATTTTCTTCTGGGATCCGAGTATCTCCTTTCCGATACACTATTCCTTCCTTACTGCATCCCTCGCCCCCTAACATTGACGAATTAACACAGAAATTGCGGCGCTAAAATATACTAAGGGTTCTATGACATCTCATTCTAAATGGGGTAACGTTTCAATGGAAAGGACAGGATTTTCTTTTGGGATATGAGTATCTCCTTTGCGATGCACTATTCCTTCTTTACTGCATCCCTCCCTCCCTCCCTCACATTGACGAATTGACACAGATATTGCGTCGCTATGAAATACAACGGGTACTATGACCTTTCCTTTTAAATCAAGAAACGTTACTATGGAAACGAAAAGATTTTGTTTTGGGATACGACTATCTCCTTTCCGATGCTCTATTCCTTCTTTACTTCATCCCTCGTGCCCTCACATTGGCGAATTAACACAGAAATTGCGTCGCTATGAAACACTGTGGGATCTATGACTATTCCGTCTAAATCGAATAACGTTTCTATGGAAACAACAGGAAATTCTTATGGTATACGACTGTCTCCTTTCCGATGCACTATTCCTTCTTTACTGCATCCCTCGCTCCCACACATTGACAAAATAACACAGAAATTGCGCTGCAATGAAATACTATTTGTTCTATAACATCTCCTTCTAAATCGAGTAACGTTCCTATGAAAACGACAGGATTTATTTTGGAGTACGACTATATCCTTTCCGATGCACTATTCCTTTTTACTGCACTCCTCGTGCACTCACATTGACGAACTAACACAGAAATTGCGTCGCTATGAAGTACTATGGATTCAATGACATCTTCTAAATCGACTAACGTTGCTATGGAAACGACAGGGTTTTCTTTTCGGATACGACTGTCTCCTTTCCGATGCACTATTCCTCCTTTACTACATCCCTCGCTCCCTCACATTCACGAATTAACACAGAAGTTGCATCGCTATGAGATACTATGGGTTCTATGACACCTCCCTCGAAAACGAGTATCGCTACTACGGAAACGACAGGATTTTCTTTTGGGATACGACTATCTCCTTTGCGATGCACTAATCCTTCATTACTGCACTCCTGGCGCCCTCAAATTGACGAATTATCGCAGAAATTGCGTCGCTACGAAATACAATGTGTTCTGTGACATCACCTTCAAAATCGAGTAACGTTACTATGGAAACGACAGGATCACCTTTTGGGATACGAGTATCTCCTTTCTGATGCACTATTCCTCCTCTACTGCATCCCTCGCCTCCTCACATTGACGAATAATCATAGAAAATGCTGCACTATGATACACTATGCGTTCTATGAAATCTCCTTCTAAATCGAGCAACGTTTCTATGGAAACGGCAGAATTTATTTTGGGATACGAGTTTCTCCTCTCCGATGCACTATTAATTCTTTACTGCATCCCTCACTCCCTCACATTGACGACTTAACACAGAAATTACGGGGCTATGAAATACTATGGGCTCTATGACTTCTCCTTCTAAATCGAATAACGTTTCTATGAAGACGACAGGATTTTCTTTTGGGGTGCGAGTATCTCCTTTCCGATGCACTATTCCTTCTTTACTGCATCCCTCGCTCCCTCACATTGACAAACTAACACAGAAATTACGTCGGTATGAAATACAATGGGTTCTATGACTTCTCCTTCTAAATCGAGTAACGCATCTATAGAAACGACAGGATTTTCTTTTGGGATAGAACCATCTCCTGTCCGATGCACTATTCCTTCTTTACTGCATCCCTCACTCCCTCACATTGACGAATTAACATAGAAATTGCGTCGCTATGAGATACTATGTTTTGTATGACATATCCTTCCAAATCATGTTACGTATCTATGGATACGAGAGGATTTTCTTTTGGGATACGACTATCTAATTTCCGATGCACTTATCCTCCTTTACTGCACTCCTGGCGCCCTCACATTGACGAATTAACACAGTAATTGCGTCGCTATGAAATACTATGTGTTCTATGACTTCTCCTTCTAAATCGAGTATCGTTTCTATAGAAACGACTGGATTTCCCTTTGGGATACGAGTTTCTCCTCTCCGATGCACTATTAATTCTTTACTGCATCCCTCACTCCCTCACATTGACGACTTAACACAGAAATTACGGAGCTATGAAATACTAGGGGTTCTATGACTTCTCCTTCTAAATCGAATAACGTTTCTAAGAAGACGACAGGAATTTCTTTGGGATACGACTATCTCCTTTCCGATGCACGATTCCACCTTTACTGCATCCGTCTCTCCCTCACATTCACGAATTAACGCAGAAATTGCGTCGCGATGAAATACTTTGGGTTCTATGACTTCTCCTTCTAAATCGAGTAATGTTTCTATGGGAACGACAGGATTTTCTTTTCGGATACGACTATCTCTTATCCGATACACTATTAATTCTTTACTGCATTTCTCGCTCCCTCACATTAGTGATTTAACACAGAAATTGCGTCGCTATGAAATACTGTTAGTTCTGTGACATCTCCTTCTAAACCGAGTAACGTATCTAATGAAACGAAAGGATTTTATTTTGGGATACGACCATCTCCTTTCCGATGCACTATTCCTTCTTTACTGCATCCCTCGCTCCCACACATAGTTGAATTAACACAGAAATTGCTTCGCTATGAAATACTGTGGGTTCAATAAAATCTCCTTCTAAATCGAGCTACGTTTCTATGGAAACGAAAGTATTCTCTTTTTGGAACGGACTATTTCCATTCAGATGCACTATTCCTTCTTTGCTGCATCCCTCGCTCCCTCACATTGACGAATTAACACAGAATTTGCGTCGCTATAAAATACTATGGGTTCTATAACATTTCCTTCTACATCGAGTTACGTTTGTATGGAAACGACAGGATTTTCTTTTGGGATAGGAGTACCTCCTTTCCGATGCACTATTCCTTTTTTACTGCATCCCTCGCTCCCTCACATTGACGAATTAACACATAAATTGCGTCGCTATTAAATACAATGGATTCAATGACATCTCCTTCTAAATCGAGTAACGTTTCAATGGAAACGACAGGATTTTCTTTGGGATACGACCATTTTCTTTCCGATGCACTATTCCTTGTTTACTGCATCCCTCGCTCCCTCAAATTGACGAATTAACACAGAAATTGCATCGCTATGAAATACTATGGCTTTAATAAAATCTCCTTCTTAATCGAGTAACGTTTCTATGGAAACGACAGTATTCTCTTTTGGGAAACGAGTATTTCCATTCCGATGCACTATTCCTTCTTTGCTGCATCCGTCGCTCCCTCACATTGACGAAATAACACAGAAATTGCGTCGCTAAGAAATACTATGTGTTGTATGACATATCCTTCTAAATCGAGTAACGTTTCTATGGAAACGACAGGATTTTATTTTGGGATACGACTATCTCTTTTTCGATGCACTATTCCTTTTTTACAGCATCCCTCGCTCCCTCACAATGACGAATTAACACATAAATTGCGTCGCTATGAAATACAATTAGGTCAATGACATCTCCTTCTAAATCGAGTAACGTTTCAATGGAAACGACAGTATTTTCTTTGGGATACGACCATTTTCTTTCCGGTGCACTATTCCTTGTTTACTGCATCCCTCGCTCAATCACATTGACGAATTATCACAGAAATTGCGTCGCTATGAAATACTATGGGTTCAATAAAATCTCCTTCTAAATCGAGTAACGTTTCTATGGAAACGACAGTATTCTCTTTTGGGAAAGGACTATTTCCATTCCGATGCACTATTCCTTCTTTGCTGCATCCGTCGCTCCCTCACATTGACGAATTAACACTGAAATTGCGTCGCTCTGAAATACTATGGGTTCTATGACATCCCCCTCCAAACCGAGTAACGTTTCTATTGATACGTCGGGATTTTCTTTTGGGATACGACTATCTCTTTTCCGATGCACTATTCCTTTTTTACTGCATCCCTCGCTCCCTCACATTGACGTATTAACACAGATATTGCGTCGTTATGAAATACTATGGGTTGTATGGCATATCCATTTAAATCATGTAATGTTTCAATGGCAACGATAGGATTTTCTTTTGGGATACTACTAACTCCTATCCGAAGCACTTATCCTTCTTTACTGCTCTCCTGGCGCCCTCACATTGACGAATTAGCACAGAAACTGCGACGCTATAAAATCCTATGGGATCTATGACATCTCCCTCTAAACCGAGTAACGTTTCTATGGAATCGACAGGATTGTCTTTTGGGATACGAGTATCTCCTTTCCAATGCACTATTCTTTCTTTACTGCACTCTTCGCGCACTCACATTGTCGAATTAACACAGAAGTTGCGTCGCCATGATACTATGGATTCTATGTCATCTACTTCTAAATCGAGTAACGTTTGTATGGAAACGACAGGATTTTCTTTTGGGATACGACTATCTCCTTTCCGATGTACTATTCCTTCCTTACTGCATCCCTCGCTCCCTCACATTGACGAAGTAACACAGAAATTGCGTCGCTATGAAATACCATGTGTCCAATAAAATCTCCTTCTAAATCGAGTAACGTTTCTATGGAGACGACCGTATTCTCTTTTGGGATACGACTATTTCCTTTCCGACTCACTATTCATACTTTACTGCATCCCTCGCTCCCTCAAATTGACGAAGTAACACAGAAATTGCGTCGCTAAGAAGTACTATGGGTTGTATGACATATCCTTCTAAATCGAGTAACGTTTTTATGGAAACGACAGGATTTTCTTTTGGGATACGACTATCTCCTTTCCGATGTACTATTCCTTCCTTACTGCATCCCTCGCTCCCTCACAATGACGAAGTAACACAGAAATTGCGTCGCTATGAAATACTATGGGTTCTGTAACATCTCCTTCTAAATCGAGAAACGTTCCAATGGAAACGACAGGATTTTCTTTTGGGATACGACTATTTTCTTTTAGATGCACTATTCCTTATTTACTGCATCCCTCGCTCCCACACATTGACGAATTAACACAGAAATTGCGTCGCTATGAAATACAATGCGTTCTATGACATCTCGCTCAAAACCGAGTTACGTTTCTATGCACACGACAGCATTTTATTTTGGGATACTACTATCTAATATCCGATGCACAATTCCTTCTTTCCTGCTTCCCTCGCTCCCTCACATTGACGAATTAACACAGAAATTGCGTCGTTATGAACTACTATGGGTTGTATGACATATCCTTCTAAATCATGCAATGTTTCTATGGAAACGGCAGGATTTTCTTTCAGGCTACTACTATCTCCTATCCGAAGCACTTATCCTTCTTTACTGCACTCCTGGCGCACTCACATTGACGAATTAACACAGAAACTGCGTCGCTATGAAATACTATGGGTCCAATAAAATGTCTTTCTCAATCGAGTAACGATTCTATGGAAAGGACAATATTCTCTTTTGGGATACGACTATTTCCTTCCCGACTCACTATTCATTCTTTACTGCATCCCTCGCTTTCTCACATTGACGAATTAACACAGAAATTGCTTCGCTATGTAAAACTATGGGTTCTACGACTTCCCCTTCTAACTCGAGTAACGTTTCTATGGAAACGACAGGATTTTCTTTTGGGATACTAATATTTTCTTTAAGGTGCACTATTCCTTGTTTACTGCATCCCTCGCTCCCTCACATTGACAAGTTAACACAGAAATTGCGTCGCTATGAAATACTATGGGTCCAATAAAATCTCCTTCTAAATCGAGTAACATTTCTATGAAAACGACAGTATTCTCTTTTGGGATACGACCATTTCCTTTACGATTCAGTATTCATTCTTTACTGCATCCCTCGCTCCTTCACATTGGCGAATTAACACTTAAGTTGCGTCGCTTAGGAATACTATGGGTTGTATGACATATATTTCTAAATCGAGTAACGTTTCTATAGAAACGACAGGATTTAAGTTTGGGATACGACTAACTCCTTTCCGATGCACTATTCCGTCTTTACTGCATCCCTCGCTCCCTCGTATCGACAATTCAACACAGAAATTGCGTCGCTATGAAATACAATGGGTTCTATGACATCTCCCTCTAAACCGAGTAACGTTTCTGTGCATACGACAGGATTTTCTTTTGGGAAACTACTATCTCCTATCCGATGCACTATTCCTTCTTTGCTGCACACCTCGCGCACGCACATTGACGAATTAACGCAGAAATTGCGGGGCTATGAAATTCTATGGATTCTATGACACCTTCTAAATTGAGTTACGTTTCAACGGAAACAACTGGATTTTCTATCGGGATACGAGTATCTCCTTTCCGACGCACTATTCCTTCTTTACTGACTCCCGCGCTCCCTCAAATTGAAGAATTAACACATAATTTGCAGCGCTATGAAATACAATGGGTTCCATGACATCTCCTTCTAAGTCGAGTAACGTTTCTATGGAAACGACAGGATTTCCTTTTGGGATACGACTATCTCCTTTCCGATCCACTATTCGTTCTTTACTGCATACCTCGTTCCCTCACATTGACGTATGAACACAGAGATTGCGTCGCTATTAAATGTTATGGGTTGTATGACATATCCTTCTAAATCATGTAATGTTTCTATGGAAACGACAGGACTATCTTTTGATATACGAGTATCCTCTTTTCGATGCACTATTCCTTCTTTACTGCAACCCTCGCTCCCTCACATTGACGAATTAACACAGGAATTGCGTCGCTTTGAAATACTATGTGTTGTATGACATATCCTTCTAAATCATGTAACGTTTCTATGGCAACGACAGGATTTTCTTTTCGGATAAGGCTATCTTTTTTCCGATGCACTTATCCTTCTTTACTTCATCCCTCGCTCCCTCACATTGGCGAATTAACACAGAAATTGCGTCGCTATGGAATACTTTGGGTTATATGACTTCACCTTCTAATTCGAATAACGTTTCTAAGGAAACAATGGGATTTCCTTTTGGGAAACGATTATCTCTTTCCCGATGCACTATTAATTCTTTACTGCATCCCTCACTCCCTCACATTGACGACTTAACACAGATATTGCGGGGCTATGAAATTCTATGGGTTCTATGACTTCTCCTTCTAAATCGAATAACGTTTCTATGGAAACGACATGAATATCTTTTGGTATACGACTATCTCCTTTCCGATGAACTATTCCTTCATTACTGCATCCCTCGATCCCTCACACTGACGAATTAACACAGTAATTGCGTCGCTATGAAATACTATGATTTGTATGACATATCCGTCTAAATCATGTAACGTTTCTATGGAAACGACAGGTTTTTCTTTTGGGATACGGCTATCTAACTTGCGATTCACTTATCCTTCCTTACTGCAGCCCTCGCTCCCTTACATTAACGAATTAACACAGGAGTTGCGTCGCTATGAAATACTATGGGTTCTATGTCATCTTCTAAATCGAGTAACGTTTCTATGGAGACGTCAGGGTTTTCTTTTCGGATTCGTCTATCTCCTTTCCGATATACTATTCCTTCTTTACTGCATCCCTCGCTCCCTCAAATTTGCGCATTATCTCAGAAACTTCGGCGCTATGGAACACTGTGGGTTCTATGACTTCTCCTTCTAAATCGATTAACGTTTCTAAGGAAACGAAAGGATTTTATTTTGGGAAACGAGTATCTCTTTCCCGATGCACTATTAATTCTTTACTGCATCTCTCACTCCCTCATATTGACGACATAACTCAGATATTGCGGGGCTATGAAATTCTATGGGTTCCATGACATCTCCCGCTAAAGCGAGTAACGTTTATATGGATACGACAGGATTTTCTTTTGGGATACGACTTTCTCCTTACCGATGCACTATTCCTTCTTTATTGCATCCCCCGCTCCCTCACATTGACGAATTAACACAGAAATTGCGTCGCTGTGAAATTCAATATGTACTACGACATCTCCTTCTAAATCGGGTAACGTTTCTATGGAAACGACAGGACTTTCTTTTGGGATACGACTGTCTACTTTCCGATGCACTATTCCTTCTTTACTGCATCCCTCGCTCCCTCACATTAGCAATTTGACACATAAATTGCGTAGCTATGAAATACTATCGGTTCTATGAGATCTCCCTCTAAACCAAGTAACGTTTCTGTGGATTTGACAGAATTTTCTTTTGGGGTACGACTACCTCCTTTCCGATGCACTATTCCTTCTTTACTGCATCCCTCGCTCCCTCACATTGACGAATTATCACAGTAATTGCGTCGCTATGAAATACTATGAGTTGTATGACATATCCATCTATATCATGTAACGTTTCTATGGAAACGACAGGATTTTCTTTTGGAATACGGCTATCTAATTTCCGATGCACTTATCCTTCTTTACTGCATCCCTCGCTCCCTCACATTAACGAATTAACACAGAAATTGCGTCGCTATGAAATGCTATGGAATGTATGACATTTCTTTCTAAATCATGTAATGTTTCTATGGAAACGACAGGACTTTTTTTGGGATACGACTATCTTCTTTCCGATGCACTGTTCCTTCTTTACTGCATCCCTCGTTCACTCACATTTACGAATTAAAACAGAAAATGCGTCGATATGAAAGACTATGGGTTGTATGTCATATCCTTCTAAATCATGTAACGTTTCTATGGAGATGACGGGATTTTCTTTTGGGATACGACTATCTCCTTTCCGATGCACTATTCCTTCTTTACTAAACAGCTCGCGCCCTCACATTGACGAATTAACACAGAAATTGCGTCCCTATGAAATACTATGGTTCTATGATATCTTCTAAATCGAGTAACCTTTCCATGGAAACGACAGGATTTTCTTTTCGTATAGGACTATCTCCTTTCCGATGGACTATTCCTTCTTTACTGCATTCCTCGCTCCCTCACATTCACTAATTAACACAGAAATCGCCTCGCTATGAAGTACTTTGTGTTCTATGACATATCATTCTAAATCGAGTAACGTTTCTATGGAAATGGCAGAATTATCTTTTGGGATACGAGTATCTCCTTTCCGTTGCACTATTCCTTCTTTACTGCAACACTCGCTCCCTCACTTTGACGAATTAACACAGAAATTGCGTCGCTACGAAATACTGTGGGTTCTGTGACATCTCCTTCTATATCGAGTATCGTTTCTATGGAAAGGACAGGATTTTCGTTTGGGATACGAGTATGTCCTTTGCGTTGCGCTGTTCCATCTTCACTGCATTCCTCGCTCCCTCACATTGACGAATTAACACAGAAATTTCGTCGCTGCGAAATCCTGTGGGTTCTTTGACATCTCACTCTAATTCGAGTGACGTTTCTATGCAAACGACTGAAATATCCTTTGCGTTACGAGAATCTCGTTTCCGATGCACTATTCCGTCTTTACAGCTACCCTCGCTCTCTCACATTATCGAATTAACACTGAAATTGCGTCACTAAGAAATACTATGAGTTGAATGACACATCCTTCTAAATCGAGTGACGTTTCTACGGAAACGACAGGATTTTCTTTTGGGATACGAGTATCTACTTTCCGATGCACTATTAATTCTTTACTGCCTCCCTCACTCTCTCACATTGACGATTTAACACAGAAATTGCGGGGCTATGAAATCCTATGGGTTGTATGACATATCCTTCTAAATCATGTAACGTTTCTGTGGAGACGACAGGAATTTCTTTTGGGATACGACTATCTAATTTATCATGCATTATTCCTACTTTACTGCATCCCTCGCTTCCTCACATTGACGAATTAACGAAGATATTGCGTTGCTATGAAATACTATGAAATGTATGACATTTCTTTCTAAATTATGTAATGTTTCTATGGAAACGACAGGACTTTGTTTGGAATACGACTATCTCCTTTCCGATGCACTATTCCTTCTTTACTGCATACCTCGCTCCATCACATTGACGAATTAACACTGAAATTGCGTGGCTATGAAATACTATGGGTTCTAAGACATCTCCTTCTAAATCGAGTAACGTTTCAATGGAAACAGGTTTTTGTTTTTGGGATACGACTATCTCCTTTTCGATGCCCTATTCCTTTTTTACTGCATCCCTCGCTCCCTCACATTGGCTAATTAACACAGAAATAGCGTCGCTATGAAATACTACGGGTTCTATGACTTCTCCTAAATCGAGTAACGTTTCTATGGAAACGACAGGATTTTCTTTTGGTATACGACTGTCTCCTTTCCGATGCACTATTCCTTCTATACTGCATCCCTCGCTCCCTCACATTCACGAATTAACACAGGAATTGCGACGCTATAAAATACTTTGGGTACTAAGACATCTCTTTCTAAATCGAGCAACGTTTCTATGGTAACGTCAAAGATTTCTTTTGGGATACGAGTATCTCCTTTCCGAAGCACTATTCCATCTTTACTGCATCCCTCGCTCCCCCACATTGACGAATTAACACAGAAATTGCGGCGCTATGAAATTCTGTGTGTTCTATGACATCTCCATCTAAATCGAGTAACGTTTCTGTGGAAACGGCAGTATATTCTTTCGGGAAACGAGTATTCCATTTCCGATGCACAATTAATTCCTTACTGCATCCCTCACTCCCTCACATTGACGACTTAACACAGAAATTGCGGGGCTATGAAATACTATGGGTTCTACGACTTCTCGTTCTGAATCGAATATCGTTTCTATGGAGACGACAGGTTTTTCATTTGGGATACGAGTATCTCCTTTCCGATTCACTATTCCTTCTATACTGCATCCCTCGCCCCATCACATTGACGAATTAACACAGTAATTGCGTCGCTGTGAAATTCTATGGGATCTATGACATCTCATTCTAAATCGAGTGACGTTTCTATGGAAACGACAGGATTTTCTTTTGGGATACGACTATCTCCTTTCCGATGCACTATTCCTTTATTACGGCGTCCCTCGCTCCCTCACACTGACGAAAAAACACAGAAATTGCGCAGCTATGATATACTATGGGATCTATGACCTCTCCTTCTAAATCGAGTAACGTTTCTATTGAAACTACAGGATTTTCTTTTGGGATACGACTATCCACTTTCCGATGAACTATTCCTTTTTTACTGCATCCCTCGCACCCTCACATAGACGAATCAACACAGAAATTGCGTCGCTACGGAATATCATGGGTTGTATAACTTTTCCATCTAAACTGAGTAACGTTTATATGGAAACAGGATTATCTTTTGGGATACATCTCCTTAGCCTATGCACTATTCATTCTTTACTGCATCCCTCGCTCCCTCACATTGCCGAATTAACACAGAAATTGCGTCGCTATGAATTACTATGGGTTCTATGACTTCTCCTTCACAAATCGAGTAACGTGTCTGTGGATACGATAGGATTTTCCTTTGGGATACGACTATCTCCGTTCCGATGCAGAATTCCTTCTTTACTGCATCAATCAATAGCTCACATTGTCGAATTAACACAGAAATTGCGGGGCTATGAAATACTATGGGTTCTGTGACATCTCCTTCTAAATCGAGTAACGTTTCTATGGAAACGACAGTAATTTCTTTTGGGATGCGAGTATCTATTTTCCGATGCACTACTCCTTTTTTACCGCATCCCTCACTCCCTGACGTTGACGAATTAACACAGATACTGCGTCGCTAAAATACTATGGGTTCTATGACTTCTCCTTCTAAATCGAGTAACGTTTCTATGGAGATGACAGGTTGTTCTTTTGGGATACGAGTATCTCCTTTCAGACCACTATTCCTTCTTTACTGCATCCCTCATCTCTCACATTGACGAATTAACGCAGGAATTGCGTCGCTACAAAATACAATGGGTTCTATGATATATCTTTGTAAATCGAGTAACGTTTCTATGGAAACGACGGGATTTTCTTTTCGGATACGAGTGTCTCCATTTCCGATGCACTATTCCTTCATTACTGCACTCCTCACATCCTCACATTGACGGATTGCCACAGAGATTGCGTCGCTATGAAATACTATGGGTTCTATGACATCTTCTAAATGCAGTAACGTTTCAATGCAAACGAAAGGATTTTCTTTTTGGATACGACTATCTCCTTTCCGATGCACTATTCCATCTTTACTGCACTCCTCGCGCCCTCACATCGACGAATTAACACAAAAATTTCGTCGCTACGAAATACTGTGGGTTCTATGACATCTCCTTCTATATCGAGTAATGTTTCTATGGAAACGACGGGATTTTCTTTTGGCATACGACTATCTCTTTTCCGATTCCCTATTATTATCTTACTGCATCCCCCACTCCCTCACATTGACGAATTAACACAGGAATTGCGTGGCTATGAAATAGTATGGGTTCTAAGACATCTCCTTCTAAATCGAGTAACGTTTCTTTGGACACGACAGTATTTTCTGTTGCGATTCGTGTATCTCCTTTCCGATGCACTATTCCTTCATTACTGCGTCCCTCGCACCTTCACATTGACGAATTAACACAGAAATTGCGTCGCTATGATATACTCTGGGTTCTATGACCTCTCCTTCTAAATCGAGTAACGTTTCTATGGAAACTTCCTGATTTTCTTTTGGGATACGACTATCTCCATTCCGATGCACTATTTATTCTTTACAGAATCCCTCGCTCCCTCACATTGACGATTTAACACACAAATTGCGTCGCTAAGAAATACCATGGTTTGTATGACTTTTCCTCTAAATCGAGTGACATTTCTATGGAAACGACAGGATTTTCTGTCGGGAAACGACTATCTCCTTTCCGATGCACTATTCCTTCTTTACTGCATCCCTCGCTCAATCACATTGATGAATTAACACAGAAATCGCGTCGCTATGAAATACTATGGGTTCAATGACATCTCCTTCTAAATCGAGTAACGTTTCTATTGAAACGACAGGATTTTCTTTTGTGTTACGACTGTCTCCTTTCCGATGCACTGTTCCTCCTTTACTGCATCCCTCGCTCACTCACATTGACGAATTAAAACAGAAAATGCGTCGATATGAAAGACTATGGGTTGTATGTCATATCCTTCTAAATCATGTAACGTTACTGTGGAGACGACGCGATTTTCTTTTGGGATACGACCATCTCCTTTCCGATGCACTATTCCTTCTTTACAGCACTGCTCGCGCCCTCACATTGACGAATTAACACAGAAACTGCGTCGCTATGAAATACTACGGTTCTATGACATCTTCTAAATCGAGTAACCTTTCCGTGGAAACGACAAGATTTTCTTTTCGTATACGACTATCTCCTTTCCGATGGACTATCCCTTCTTTACTGCATTCCCCGCTCCCTCACATTCATGAATTAACACAGAATTTGCGTCGCTATGAAATACTATGTGCTCTATGACATCTCCATCTAAACCGAGTAACGATTCTATAGAAACGACAGGATTTTCTTTTGGGATACGACTATCTCCTTTCCGATGCACTATTCCTACTTTACTGCATCCCTCGCTCCCTCACATTGACGAATTAACACAGAATTTGCGTCGCTATGAAATACTATGTGTTGTATGACTTCTCCTTGTAAATCGAGTGACGTTTCAATGAAAACGACAGGATTTTCTTTTCTGATACGACTATCTCCTTTCAAATGGACTATTCCTTCTTTACTGCGTCCCTCGCCTCCTCACATTGACGAATTAACACAGACATTGCAGCGCTATGAAAGTCTGTGTGTTCTATGACATCTCTATCTAAATCGAGTAACGTTTCTGTGGAAACGGCAGTATATTCTTTCGGGATACGAATATCTCATATCCGATGCACAATTAATTCCTTACTGCATCCCTCACTCCCTCACATTGACGACTTAACACAGATATTGCGGGGCTATGAAATACTAAGGGTTCTATGACTTCTCGTTCTGAATCAAATATAGTTTCTATGGAGACGACAGGATTTTCATTTGGGATACGAGTATCTCCTTTCCGATTCACTATTCCTTCTTTACTGCATCCCTCGCCCCATCACATTGACGAATTAACACAGTAATTGCGTCGCTATGAAATTCTATGGGATCTATGACATCTCTTTCTAAATCGAGTAACGTTTCTGTGGAAACGACAGGATTTTCTTCTGGGATACGACTATCTCATTTCCGATGCACTATTCCTTCTTTACTGCATCCGTCGCTCCCTCACATTCACGAATTAACGTAGAAATTGCGTCGCCATGAAATACTATGGGTTCTATGACTTCTCCTACTAAATCTAGAAACGTTACTATGGAAACTACAGGATTTTCTTTTGAAATACTTTTTCCTTTCCTATGCACTATTCCATCTTTACTGCATCCCTCGCTTCCTCACATTGACGAATTAACACAGAAATTGCGTCGCTATGAAATACTATCGGTTCTATGACTTCCCGTTCTAATTCGAGTAACGTTTCTATGGACACGACAGTATTTTCTTTTGGGATTCGTGTATCTCGTTTCCGATGCACTATTCCTTTATTACGGCGTCCCTCGTTCCCTTCACACCGACGAATTAACACAGAAATTGTGTAGCTATGATATACTATGCTATCTATGACCTCTTCTTCTAAATCGAGTAATGTTTCTATTTAAACTACAGGATTTTCTTTTGGGATACGACTATCCACTTTCCGATGAACTATTCGTTTTTTACTGCATCCCTCGCTCCCTCACATTGACGAATCAACACAGAAACTGCGTCGCTACGAAATATCATGGGTTGTATGACTTTTCCTTCTAAATTGAGTAACGTTTATATGGAAACAGGATTTCCTTTTGGGATACATCTCCTTTCCTATGCACTATTCATTCTTTACTGCATCCCTCGCTCCCTCACATTGGCGAATTAACACAGAAATTGCGTCGCTATGAATTACTATGGAATCTATTACTTCTCCTTCTCAAATCGAGTAACGTGACTATGGATACAACAGGATTTTCTTTTGGGATACGACTATCTCCGTTCCGATGCAGAATTCCTACTTTACTGCATCAATCAATAGCTCACATTGTCGAATTAACACAGAAATTGCGGGGCTATGAAATACTATGGGTTCTGTGACATCTCCTTCTAAATCGAGTAACGTTTCTGTGGAAACGACAGTAATTTCTTTAGGGATGCGAGTATCTATTTTCCGATGCACTACTCCTTTTTTACTGCATCCCTCACTCCCTGACGTTGAGGAATTAACACAGATACTGCGAGGCTATGAAATACTATGGGTTCTATGACTTCTCCGTCTAAATCGAGTAACGTTTCTATGGAGATGAGAGGTTGCTCTTTTGGGATACGAGTATCTCCTTTCAGACCACTATTCCTTCTTTACTGCATCCCTCATCTCTCACATTGACGAATTAACGCAGGAATTGCGTCGCTATAAAATAAAATGGGTTCTATGATATATCATTGTAAATCGAGTAACGTTTCTATGGAAACGACGGGATTTTATTTTCGGATACGACTGTCTCCATTTCCGATGCACTATTCCTTCATTACTGCACTCCTCACGCCCTCACATTGACGGATTGCCACAGAAATTGCGTCGATATGAAATACAACGGGTTGTATCTCCTCATAAATCGAGGAATGTTTCTATAGAAACGCCAGGATTTTCTTTTAGGATACGATGTCTTATTTCCGATGCACTATTCTTTCCTTACTGCATCCCTCGCTCCGTGACATCGAAGAATTAACACAGAATTTGCTTCGCTATGAAATACTATGGGTTGTGTGACATATCCTTCTAAATCATGAAATGTTTCAACGGATACGACAGGATTTTCTTTTGGGATACGACCAACTCCTTTCTGATGCACTATTCCTTCTTTACTGCATCCTTCGCTCCCACACATTGACGAATTAACACAGTAATTGCGTCGCTATGAAGTACTATGGGATCTATAACATCTCCTTCTAAATCGATTAACGTTTCTATGGAAACGACAGGATTTTCTTTTGGGATACGACTATTTCGTTTCCGATGCACTATTCATTTTTTACTGATTCCCTCGCTCCCTCACATTGACGAATTAACACAGACATTGCGTCGCTATGAAATACTATGTTTTGTATGACATATCCTTCTAAATCATGTAACGTATTTATGGAGACGAGAGTATTTTTTTTTTTTTGGGTTACGCCCATTTTCTTTCCGATGCACTTAACCTCCTTTACTGCACAACTGGCGCCCTCACATTGACGAACTAACACAGATATTGCGTTGCTATGAAATACTATGGGTTCTAAGACTTCTCCTTCTTAATCGAGTATCGTTTCTATAGAAACGACTGGATTTCCCTTTGGGATACCAGTATCTCCTTTCCGATGCACTATTCCTTCTTTACTGCATACCTCGGTCCCTCACATTGACGAATTAACACAGAGGTTGCGTCGATATGTTATACAACGGGTTGTATGTCATCTCCTCATAAATCGACTAACGTTTCTATGGAAACAACAGGAATTTCCTTTGGGATACGACTATCACCTTTCCGATGCGCTATTCCTTCTTTACTGCATCTCTAGCTCCCTCACATTGCCGAATTAACACAGAAACTGCGTCGCTAAGCAATACTATGGATTCTATGCCTTCTCCTTCTAAATCGAGTAACGTTTCTTTGGAAAAGACAGGATTTTCTTTTGGGATACGACAATCTCCATTCCGATGCACTATTCCTTCTTTACTGCATCCCTAGCTCCCTTACATCGACGAATTATCACAGAAATTGGGTCGCTATGAAATACTATGTGTTCTGTGACATCTCCTTCTAAATCGAGTAACGTTTCAATGGAAACGACAGGATTTTCTTTTGGGATACGACTATCTCCTTTCCGATGCACTATTCCATCTTTACTGCATCCCCCGCACCCTCACATTGACGAATTAACACAGAAATTGCGCCGCTATGAAATTCTATATGTTCCATAACATCTCCCTCTAAATCGAGTAACGTTTCCATGGAAACGACAGATTTTCTTCAGGGATATGAAAATCTCCTTTCCGTTGCACTATTCCTTCTTTACTGCATCCCTCGCTCCCTCACGTTGACAAATTAACACAGAAATTACTTCGCCATGAAATACTATGTGTTCTACGACTTCTCGTTCTAAATCGAGTAACGTTTCTATAGAAACGACAGGATTTTCTTTTGGGATACGGCTGCCTTATTTCCGATGCACTATTCTATCTTTACTGCATCCCTCGCTCCCTTACATTGACGAATTAACACAGAAATTTCGTCGCTATGAAATACAACGGGTTCTATGACATCTCCTTCTAAATCGAGTAACGTAGCTATGGAAACGAAAAGGTTTTCTTTTGTGATACGTCCATCTCCATCCCGATGCACTATTCCTTCTTTCCTTCAACCCTCGCTCCCTCACATTGACGAATTAACACAGAAATTGCGTCGCTATGAAATACTATGGGTTCTATAAAATCTCCCTCTAAATCGAGTAATGTTTCTGTGGATATGACAGTAATCTCTTTTGGGATACCACTATTTCCTTTCCGATTCACTATTCCTTCTTTGCTGCATCCGTCGCTCCCTCACATTGACAAATTAACACAGAAATTGCGTCGCTATGAAATACTATGGGTTTTATGACATTTCCTTCTAAATCGAGTAACGTTTCTATGGAAACGACAGGATTTTATTTTGCGATACGAGTATGTCCTTTCAGATGATCTATCCCTTCCTTACTGCATCCCTCGCTCCCTCAATTGATAATTTAACACAGAAATTGCGTCGCTATGAAATACTATGGGTTCTATGACATCTCCCTCTAAGCCGAGTAACGTTTCTATGGATACGTCAAGATTTTCTTTTGGGATACGACCATCTCCTTTCCGATGCACTAGTCCTTTATTACTGCATCCATCGCTCTCTCACATTGACGAATTAACACAGAAATTGCGTCGCTATGAAATACTATGTGTTCTATAACATCTCCTTCTAAATCGAGAAACTTTCCAATGGAGACGACAGGATTTTCTTTTGGGATACGACTATTTTCTTTAAGATGCACTATTCCTTGTTTACTGCATCCCTCGCTCCCTCACATTGACGAATTAACACAGAAATTGCGTCGCTATGAAATACAATGTGTTCTATGACATCTCCCTCTAAACCGAGTAACGTTTCTATGGATACGACAGGATTTTCTTTTGTAATACTACTATCTCCTATCTGAAGCACTTATCTTTCTTTACTGCACTCCTGGCGAACTCACATTGACGAATTAAAACAGAAACTGCGTCGCTATGAAATACTATGGGTTCCATGACTTCTGCTTCTTTATCGTGTAACGTTTCTATGGAAAAGACATGATATCCGCTTGGGATAAGACTCTCTCCGTTCCGATGCACTAATCGCTCTGCACTGCATACCTCCCTCCCTCACATTGACTAATTAACTCCGAAATTGCGTCGATATGAAATACAACGGGTTGTATGAAATCTCATCTTAAATCGAGTAACTTTTCTATGCAAACAACAGGAATTTCTATTGGGATACGACTGTCACCTTTCCGATGCACTATTCCTTCTTTACTGCATCCGTCGCTCCCTCACATTGCCGATTTAACACAGAAACTGCGTCGCTAAGAAATACTATGGGCTCTATGACTCCTCCTTCTAAATCGAGTAACGTTTCTATGGAAACGACAGGATTTTCTTCTGGGATACGAAAATCTCCTTTCCGATGCACTATTCCTTCTTTACTGCATCCCTCGCTCCCTCACATTGCCGAATTAACACAGAAACTATGTCGCTAAGCAATACTATGGACTTTATGACTCCTCCTTGTAAATCGAGTAACGTTTCTATAGAAACGGTAGGATTTTCTTTTAGGATACGACTGTCTTCTTTCCGTTGCACTATTCCTTCTTTACTGCATCCCTCGCTCCCTCACATCGAAGAATTAACACAGAAATTGCGTCGCTATGAAATACTACGAGTTCTGTGACATCTCCTTCTAAATCGAGTAACGTTTCAATGGAAACGACAGAATTTTCTTTTGGGATACGACTATCTCCTTTCCGATGCACTATTCCATCTTTACTGCATCCCCCGCTCCCTCACATTGACGAATTAACACAGAAATTGTGCCGCTATGAAATACTGTGTGTTCCATAACATCTACCTCTAAATCGAGTAACGTGTTCATGGAAACGACAGATTTTCTTTTGGGATACGGGTATCTCTTTCCGATGCACTATTCCTTCTTTACTGCATCCCTCGCTCCCTAACATTGACGAATTAACTCAGAAATTGCAGCGCTATGAAATACTATGTGTTCTATGACACCTCCTTCTAAATCGAGTAACGTTTCAATGGAAAGGACAGGATTTTCTTTTGGGATACGAGTATCTCCATTGCGATGCACTATTAATTCTTTACTGCATCCCTCGCTCCCTCACATGATCGCATTAACACAGAAATTGCGTTGCTATGAAATACTATGGGTTCCATGACTTCTGCTCTTAATCGTGTAATTTTTCTGTGGAGAAGACATGATTTCCTTTTGGGATACGACTATCTCCTTTCCGATGCTCTACCCCTTCCTTACTGCATCCCTCGCTCCCTCAATTGATAATTTAACACAGAAATAGCGTCGCTATGAAATACTATGGGTTCTATGACATTTCCCTCTAAGCCGAGTAACGTTACTATGGATACGTCAGGATTTTCTTTTGGGATACGACTGTCTCCTTTCCGATGCACTATTCCTTCTTTACTGCATCCCTCGCTACCTTACATTGCCGAATTAACACAGAAACTATGTCGCTAAGCAATACTATGGACTCTATGACTCCTCCTTCCAAATCGAGTAACGTTTCTATGGAAACGACAGAATTTTCTTCTGGGATACGAAAATCTCCTCTCCGATCCGCTATTCCTTCTTTACTGCATCCCTCGCTCCCTCACATTGACAATTTAACACAGAAATAGCGTCGCTATGAAATACTATGGGTTCTATGACTTTCCCTCCTAAATCGAGTAACGTTTCTATGGAAACGACAGGATTTTCTTTTGGGATAGGAGCACCTCCTTACCGAAGCGCTATTCCTTCTTTAGTGCATCCCTCGCTCCATCCCATTGACGAATTAACACATGAATTGCGTCGCTATGAAATACAATGGGTCCAATGACATCTCCTTCTAAATCGAGTAACGTTTCTATGGATCCGTCAGGATTTTCTTTTGGGATACGACTATCTCCTTTCCAATGCACTATTCCTTCTTTACTGCATCCCTCGCTCCCTCACATTGACGAATTAACACAGAAATTGCGTCGTTATGAAATACTATGGGTGGTATGACATATCCTTCTAAATCGAGTGACGTTTCTATGGAAACGACAGGATTTTCTTCTGGGATACGAAAATCTCCTTTCCGATGCACTATTCCTTCTTTACTGCTTCCCTCGCTCCCTCACATTGACGAATTAACACAGAAATTGCGTCGTAATGAAATACTATGGGTGGAAGACATATCCTTCTAAATCGAGTAACGTTTCTATGGATACGACAGGCTTTCCTTTTACGATACGACTAGTTTCTTTAAGATGCAACATTCCTTGTTTACTGCATCCCCCGCTCCCTCACATTAACGAATTAACAAAGAAATTGCGTCGCCATGAAATACTATGGATTCTATGACATCTTCTAAATCGAGTTACGTTTCAATGGAAACGACAGGATTTTCATTTCGGATACGACTATCTCCTTTCCGATGCACTATTCTTTCTTTACAGCATCCCTCGCTCCCTCACATTGACAAATTTACACAGAAATTACTTCGCTATGAAACACCATGTGTTCTACGACTTCTCCTTCTACATCGATTAACATTTCTATAGAAACGACATAATTTTCTTTTGGTATACGACTGTCTTATTTCCGATGCACTATCCCTTCTTTACTGCATCCCTCGCTCCCTTACATTGACGAATTAACACAGAAATTTCGTCGCTATGAAATATAACGGGTTCTATGACATCTCTTTCTAAATCGAGTAACGTAGCTATGGAAACGAAAGGATTTTCTTTTGGGATACGACCATCTCCTTTCCGATGCACTGTTCCGTATTTGCTTCATCCGTCGCTCCCTCACATTGACGAATTAACATAGAAATTGCGTCGCTATGAAATACTATGTGTTCTAAGGCATCTCCCTCTAAACCGAGTAACGCTTCTACGGATACGACAGGATTTTCTTTTGGGATACGACTATCTCCTGTCCGATGCACTTAATCCTTCTTTACTGCATCCCGCGCTCCCTCACATTGACGAATTAACACAGATATTGCGTCGCTATGAAATGCTATGGGTCCAATAAAATCTCCTTCTAAATCGAGTAACGTTTCTATGGAAAGGACAGTATACTCTTTTGGGATACGACTATTTCATTTCCGTCTCACTAATCATTCTTAACTGCATCCCTCGCTTTCTCACATTGCCGAATTAACACAGAAATTGCGTCGCTAAGAAATACTATGGGTTCTACGACATCTCTTTCTAAATCGAGTAACGTTTCTATGGAAACGACAGGACTTTCTTTTGGGATACGAGTATCTCCATTCCGATGCACTATTCCTTCTTCACTGCATCCCTCGCTCCCTCACATTGACCAATTAACACAGAAATTGCGTCGCTATGAAATACAATATGTTGTATGGTATCTCTTTCTAAATCGAGCAACGTTTCTATGGAAACGACAGGATCTTCTTTTGGGACACAACTATCTCCTTTCCAATGCAATTTTCCTTCTTTACTGAATCCCTCGCTCCCTCACAATGACGAATTAACCCAGAAATTGCGTCGCTATGAAATACTATTAGTTCTATGAAATCACCTTCTAAATAGAGTAACGTTTCTACGGAAACGAAAGGATTTTCTTTTGGGATACGAGTACCTCCTTTCCGATGCACTATTCCTTCTTTACTGCATTCCTCGCTCCCTCACATTGACGAATTAACACAGAAACTGCGTCGCTATGAAATACTATGTGTTCTAAAACATCTCCTTCTAAATCAAGAAACTTTCCAATGCAAACGGCAGGATTTTTTTTGGGATACGACTATTTTCTTTAAGATGCACTATTCCATGTTCACTGCATGCCTCGCTCCCTCACATTGACGATTTAACACAGAAATTGCGTCGCTATGAAATACAATGGGTTCTATGACATCTCCCTCTAAACCGAGTAACGTTTATATGGATGCAACAGGAATTTCTTTTGGGATACGACTATCTAATTTCCGATGCACTTATCCTTCTATACTGCAGTCCTGGCGCCCTCACATTGACGAATTAACACATAAATGGCGTTGCTATGAAATACTTTGGGTTCTATGTCTTCTCCTTCTAAATCGAGTAACGTTTCTATGGAATCGACAAGATTTTTTTTTTTCTTTTTTTGATACGAGTATCTCCTTTCCGATGCTCTATTCCTTCTTTACTGCACTCCACGCGCACTCACATTGACGAATTAACACAGAAATTGCGTCCATATGAAATACAACGGGTTGCATGACATCTCCTCTTCAATCGAGTGACGTTTCTATGGAAACGACAGGATTTTCTTTTGGGATACGACAATCTCCTTTCCGATGCACTATTCTTTCTTTACAGCATCCCTCGCTCCCTCACATTGACAAATTTACACAGAAATTACTTCGCTATGAAACACCATGTGTTCTACGACTTCTCCTTCTACATCGATTAACATTTCTATAGAAACGACATAATTTTCTTTTGGTATACGACTGTCTTATTTCCGATGCACTATCCCTTCTTTACTGCATCCCTCGCTCCCTTACATTGACGAATTAACACAGAAATTTCGTCGCTATGAAATATAACGGGTTCTATGACATCTCTTTCTAAATCGAGTAACGTAGCTATGGAAACGAAAGGATTTTCTTTTGGGATACGACCATCTCCTTTCCGATGCACTGTTCCGTATTTGCTTCATCCGTCGCTCCCTCACATTGACGAATTAACATAGAAATTGCGTCGCTATGAAATACTATGTGTTCTAAGGCATCTCCCTCTAAACCGAGTAACGCTTCTACGGATACGACAGGATTTTCTTTTGGGATACGACTATCTCCTGTCCGATGCACTTAATCCTTCTTTACTGCATCCCGTGCTCCCTCACATTGACGAATTAACACAGATATTGCGTCGCTATGAAATGCTATGGGTCCAATAAAATCTCCTTCTAAATCGAGTAACGTTTCTATGGAAAGGACAGTATACTCTTTTGGGATACGACTATTTCATTTCCGTCTCACTAATCATTCTTAACTGCATCCCTCGCTTTCTCACATTGCCGAATTAACACAGAAATTGCGTCGCTAAGAAATACTATGGGTTCTACGACATCTCTTTCTAAATCGAGTAACGTTTCTATGGAAACGACAGGACTTTCTTTTGGGATACGAGTATCTCCATTCCGATGCACTATTCCTTCTTCACTGCATCCCTCGCTCCCTCACATTGACCAATTAACACAGAAATTGCGTCGCTATGAAATACAATATGTTGTATGGTATCTCTTTCTAAATCGAGCAACGTTTCTATGGAAACGACAGGATCTTCTTTTGGGACACAACTATCTCCTTTCCAATGCAATTTTCCTTCTTTACTGAATCCCTCGCTCCCTCACAATGACGAATTAACCCAGAAATTGCGTCGCTATGAAATACTATTAGTTCTATGAAATCACCTTCTAAATAGAGTAACGTTTCTACGGAAACGAAAGGATTTTCTTTTGGGATACGAGTACCTCCTTTCCGATGCACTATTCCTTCTTTACTGCATTCCTCGCTCCCTCACATTGACGAATTAACACAGAAACTGCGTCGCTATGAAATACTATGTGTTCTAAAACATCTCCTTCTAAATCAAGAAACTTTCCAATGCAAACGACAGGATTTTTTTTGGGATACGACTACTTTCTTTAAGATGCACTATTCCATGTTCACTGCATGCCTCGCTCCCTCACATTGACGATTTAACACAGAAATTGCGTCGCTATGAAATACAATGGGTTCTATGACATCTCCCTCTAAACCGAGTAACGTTTATATGGATGCAACAGGAATTTCTTTTGGGATACGACTATCTAATTTCCGATGCACTTATCCTTCTATACTGCAGTCCTGGCGCCCTCACATTGACGAATTAACACATAAATGGCGTTGCTATGAAATACTTTGGGTTCTATGTCTTCTCCTTCTAAATCGAGTAACGTTTCTATGGAATCGACAGGATTTTTTTTTTCTTTTTTTGATACGAGTATCTCCTTTCCGATGCTCTATTCCTTCTTTACTGCACTCCACGCGCACTCACATTGACGAATTAACACAGAAATTGCGTCGCCATGTAATACTATGGATTCTATGACATCTTCTAAATCGAGTTACGTTTCAATGGAAACAACAAGATTTTCATTTCGTATACGACTATCTCCTTTCCGATGCCTTATTCCTTCTTTATTGCATCCCGCGCTACCACACATTCACGAATTAACACAGAAATTGCGTCGCTATGAAATACTATGTGTTCTAAAACATCTCCTTCTAAATCGAGAAACTTTCCAATGGAAACGACAGGATTTTCTTTTGGGATACGACTATTTTCTTTAAGATGCACTATTCCATGTTCACTGCATGCCTCGCTCCCTCACATTGACGAATTAACACAGAAATTGCGTCGCTATGAAATACAATGGGTTCTATTACATCTCCCTCTAAACCGAGTAATGTTTCTATGGATACGACAGGATTTTCTTTTGGGATACTACTATCTCCTATACGATGGACTATTCCTTCTTTCCTGCATTCCTCGCCCCCTCACACTGACGAAATAACACAGAAATAGCGTCGTTATGATATACTATGGGTTGTATGACATGTCGTTCTAAACTATGTAATGTTACTATGGAAACGACAGGATTTCTTTTGTGATACTATATCCTATCCGAAGCAGTTAACCATCTTTACTGCACTCCTGTCGAACTCACATTGACGAATTAACACAGAAACTGCGTCGCTATGAAATACTATGGGTTCCATGACTTCTGCTTCTGTATCGTGTAACGTTTCTATGGAAAAGACATGATATCCGTTTGGGATAAGACTATCTACGTTCCGATGCACTATTCACTCTGCACTGCATCCCTCGCTCCCTCACATTGACTAATTAACTCCGAAATTGCGTCGATATGAAATACAACGGGTTCTATGACATCTCCTCTTAAATTGAATAACGTTTCAATGGAAACAATAGGAATTTCTATTGGGATACGACTGTCACCTTTCCGATGCACTGTTCCTTCTTTACTGCATCCCTCACTCCCTCACATTGCCGAATTAACACAGAAACTGCGTCGCTAAGAAATACTATGGATTCTATGACTTCTCCATCTAAATCGAATAACGTTGCTATGGAAACGACAGGATTTTCTTTTGGGATACGACAGTCTCCATTCCGATGCACTATTCCTTCTTTACTGCATCCCTCGCTCCCTCACATTGCCGAATAAACACAGAAACTATGTCGCTAAGCAATACTATGGGCTCTATGATTCTTCCTTCTAAATCGAGTAACGTTTCTATGGAAACGACAGGATTTTCTTCTGGGATACAAATATCTCCTTTCCGATGCACTATTCCCTCTTTACTGCATCCCTCGCTCCCTCACATTGCCGAATTAACACAGAAACTATGTCGCTAAGCAATACTATGGACTCTATGACTCCTCCTTCTAAATCGAGTAACGTTTCTATAGAAACGGTAGGATTTTCTTCTAGGATACGACAGTCTCCATTCCGATGCACTATTCCTTCTTTACTGCATCCCTCGCTCCCTCACATTGCCGAATTAACACAGAAACTATGTCGCTAAGCAATACTATGGACTCTATGATTCCTCCTTCTAAATCGAGTAATGTTTCTATGGAAACGACAGGATTTTCTTCTGGGATACAAAAATCTCCTTTCCGATGCACTATTCCCTCTTTACTGCATCCCTCGCTCCCTCACATTGCCGAATTAACACAGAAACTATGTCGCTAAGCAATACTATGGACTCTATGACTCCTCCTTCTAAATCGAGTAACGTTTCAATGGAAACGACAGGATTTTCTTTTAGGATACGACTATCTCCTTTCCGATGCACTATTCCATCTTTACTCCATTCCCCGCTCCCTCACATTGACGAATTAACACAGAAATTGCGCCGCTATGAAATACTATGTGTTCCATAACATCTCCCTCTAAATCGAGTAACGTTTCCATGGAAACGACAGATTTTCTTTTGGGATATGGGTATCTCTTTTCCGATGAACTATTCCTTCTTTACTGCATCCCTCGCTCCCTAACATTGACGAATTAACTCAGAAATTGCTGCGCTATGAAATACTATGCGTTCCATGACACTTCCTTCTAAATCGAGTAACGTTTCAATGGAAAGGACAGGATTTTCTTTTGGGATACGAGTATCTCCATTGCGATGCACTATTAATTCTTTACTGCATCCCTCACTCCCTCACATGATCGCATTAACACGGAAATTGCGTTGCTATGAAATACTATGGGTTCCATGACTTCTGCTCTAAATAGTGTAACTTATCTGTGGAAAAGACATGATTTCCTTTTGGATTAAGACTATCTCCGATCCGATGCACAATTCCCTCTGCACTGCATCCCTCGCGCCCTCACATTGACGAATTAACACAGAGATTGCGTCGATATGAAATACAACGGGTTGTATGACATCTCCTCTTAAATCGACTAACGTTTCTATGGAAACAACAGGAGTTTCTTTTGGGATACGTCTATCACCTTTCCGATGCACTACTCCTTCTTTACTGCATCCGTCGCTCCCTCACATTGCCGAATTAAGACAGAAACTATGTCGCTAAGCAATACTATGGACTCTATGACTCCTCCTTCTAAATCAAGTAACGTTTCTATGGAAACGACAGGATTTTCTTCTGGGATACGAAAATCTCCTTTCCGATGCACTAACCCTTCTTTACTGCATCCCTCGCTCCCTCACGTTGACAAATTAACACAGAAATTACTTCGCCATGAAATACTATGTGTTCTACGACTTCTCCTTCTAAATCGAGTAACGTTTCTATAGAACGGCAGGATTTTCTTTTGGGATACGACTATTTCCTTTCCAATGCACTATTCATTCTTTACTGCATCTCTCATTCCCTCACATTGACGAATTAACAGAGAAGTTGCGTCGTTATGAATTACTAAGGATTGTGTGACATTTCCTGCTAAATCGAGTAACGTGTCAATGGAAACGACAGGCTTTTCTTTTGGGATACGACTATTTTCTTTCCGATGCACTATTCCTTGTTTACTGCATCCCTCGCTCCATCACATTGACGAATTAACACAGAAATTGCGTCGCTATGAAATACTATGGGTTCAATAAAATCTCCTTCTAAATCGAGTAATGTTTCTATGGAAACGACAGTAATCTCTTTTGGGATACCACTATTTCCTTTCCCATGCACTATTCCTTCTTTGCTGCATCCGTCGCTCCCTCACATTGACAAATTAACACAGAAATTGCTTCGCTGATAAATACTATGGGTTTTATGACATTTCCTTCTAAATCTGGTAACGTTTCTATGGAAACGACAGGATTTTATTTTGGGATACGAGTATCTCCTTTCCGATGCTCTATCCCTTCCTTACTGCATCCCTCGCTCCCTCTATTGATAATTTATCACAGATATTGCGTCGCTATGAAATACTATGGGTTCTATGACATCTCCCTCTAAGCCGAGTAACGTTACTATGGATACGTCAGGAATTTCTTTTGGGATACGACTGTCTTCTTTCCGATGCACTATTCCTTCTTTACTGCATCCCTCGCTCCCTCACATTGACGAATTAACACAGAAATTGCGTCTTTATGAAATACTATGGGTAGTATGACATATCCTTCTAAATCGAGTAACGTTTCTATGGACACTACAGGATTTTCTTTTGGGATACGACTATTTTCTTTTAGATGCACTATTCCTTGTTTACTGCATCCCTCGCTCCCTCACATTGACGAATTAACACAGAAATTGCGTCGCTATGAAATACAATGGGTTCTATGACATCTCCCTCTAAACCGAGTAACGTTTCTACGGATACGACAGGTTTTTCTTTTGGGATACTACTATCTCCTATCCGATGCACTATTCCCTGTTTCCTGCTTCCCTCGCTCCCTCACACTGACGAATTTACACAGAAATAGCGTCGTTATGATATTCTATGGGTTGTATGACATATCGTTCTAAATCATGTAATGTTTCTATGGAAACGACAGGATTTTCTATTGTGATACTACTATCTTCTGTCCGTAGCACTTATCCTTCTTTACTGCACTCCTGGCGAACTCACATTGACGAATAAACACAGAATCTGCGTCGCTATGAAATACTCTTTGTTCCATGACTTCTGCTCCTGTATCGTGTAACGTTTCTATGGAAAAGACATGATATCCGTTTGGGATAAGACTATCTTCGTTCCGATGCACTATTCGCTCTGCACTGCATCCCTCGCTCCCTCACATTGACTAATTAACTCAGAAATTGCGTCGATATGAAATACAACGGGCTGTATGACATCTCCTCTTAAATCCAGTAACGTTTCTATGGAAACAACACGAATTTCTTTTGGGATACGACTGTCTTCTTTCCGATGCACTATTCCTTCTTTACTGCATCCATCGCTCCCTCACATTGCCGAATTAACACAGAAACTGCGTCGCTAAGCAATACTGTGGATTCTATGACTTCTCCTTCTAAATCGAGTAACGTTTCTATGGAAACGACAGGATTTTCTTTTGGGATACGACAATCTCCATTCCGATGCACTATTCCTTCTTTACTGCATCCCTCGCTCCCTCACATTGCCAAATTAACACAGAAACTATGTCGCTAAGCAATACTATGGACTCTATGACTCCTCCTTCTAAATCGAGTATCAGTTCTACGGAAACGACAGGATTTTCTTCTGGAATACGAAAATCTCCTTTCCGATGCACTGTTCCTTCTTTACTGCATCCCTCGCTTCCTTAATTGATAATTTAACACAGAAATTGCGTCGCTATGAAATACTATGGGTTTTATGACATCTCCCTCTAAGCCGAGTAACGTTTCTATGGATACGTCAGGATTTTCTTTTGGGATACGACTATCTCCTTTCCGATGCTCTATTCCATCTTTACTGCATCCCTCGCTCCTTCACATTGACGAATTAACACATACATTGCGTCGTTATGAAATACTATGGGTAGTATGACATATCCTTCTAAATCGAGTAACGTTTCTATGGATACGACAGGATTTCCTTTTGGGATACGACTATTTTCTTTAAGATGCACTATTCCTTGTTTACTGCATCCCCCGCTCCCTCACATTGACGAATTAACACAGAAATTGCGTCGCCATGGAATACTGTGGATTCTATGACATCTTCAAAATCGAGTAACGTTTCTATGGAATCGAGAGGATTTTCTTTTCGTATACTACTATCTCCTTTCCGATGCACTATTAATTCCTTACTGCATCCCTCGCCCACTCACATTGGCGATTTAACACAGAAATTGCGTCGTTATGAAATACTATGAGTTCTGTGACATCTCCTTCTAAATCGAGTAACGTTTCAATGGAAACGACAGGATTTCCTTTTGGGATGCGGGTATCTCTTTTCCGATGCACTTTTCCTTCTTTACTGCATCCCTCGCTCCCTAACATAGACGAATTAACTCAGAAATTGCGTCGTTTGAGATACAATGGGTGCCATGACTTCTGCTCTAAATCGTGTAACGTCTCTATGGAAAAGACATGATTTCTTTTTGGGATAAGTCTATCTTTGTTCCGATTCACTATTCCCTCTGCACTGCATCCCTCGCTCCCTCACATTGACGAATTAACACAGTTATTGCGTCCATATGAAATACAACGGGTTGTATGACATCTCCTTTTCAATCGAGTAACGTTTCTATGGAAACGACAGGATTTTCTTTTGGGATACGACAATCTCCTTTCCGATGCACTATTCTTTCTTTACAGCATGCCTCGCTCCCTCACATTGACAAATTAACACAGATATTACTTCGCTATGAAATACCATGTGTTCTACGGCCTCTCCTTCTAAATCGAGTAACGTTTCTATAGAAACGACAGAATTTTCTTTTGGAATACGACTGTCTTATTTCCGATGCACTATTCCTTCTTTACTGCATCCCTCGATCCCCTACATTGACGCATTAACACAGAAATTTCGTCGCTATGAAATACAATGGGTTCTATGACATCTCTTTTTAAATCGAGTAACGTAGCTATGGAAACGAAAGGATTTTCTTTTCTGATACGACCATCTCCTTTCCGATGCACTATTCCTTCTTTGCTTCATCCCTCGCTCCCTCACATTGACGAATTAACACAGAAATTGCGTCGCTATGAAATACTATGGGATCTATAACATCTCCTTCTAAATCGAGTAACGTTTCGGTGGGAACGAAAGGTTTTCTTTTGAGATACGACTATTTTCTTTAAGATGCACTATTCCATTCTTACTGCATGCGCCGCTCCCTCACATTGACGAATTAACTCATAAATAGCGTCGCTATGAAATACTATGTGTTCTGAGGCATCTCCCTCTAAACCGAGTAACGTTTCTATGGATACGACAGGATTTTCTTTTGGGATACGACTATCTCCTGTCCGATGCACTTAATCCTTCCTTACTGCATCTCGCGCTCAGTCACATTGACGAATTAACACAGAAATTGCGTCGCTATGATATACTATGGGTTGTAAGACAACCTTCTAAATCATGTAACGTTACTGTGAAAACGACTGGATTTTCTATTGGGATGCGACTACCTAAATTCCGATGCACTTATCCATCTTTACTGCAATCCTGGCGCCCTCACATTGACGAATTAACACAGAAATTGCGTCGCTATGAAATACAATGGGTTCTATTTCCCCTCCTTCTAAATCGAGTAACGTTTCTATGGAATCGACAGGATCTCTTTTTGGGATACGAGTATCTCCATTCCGATGCGCTATTCCTTCTTTACTGCACTCCTCGCGCACTCACATTGACTAATTAACACAGAAATTGCGTCGCTATGAAATACTATGGGTTCTAAAACATCTCCTTCTAAATCGAGAATCTTTGCAATGGAAACGACAGGATTTTCTTTTGGGCTACGACTATTTTCTTTAAGATGCACTATTCCTTGGTCACTGCATCCCTCGCTCCCTCACATTGACGAATTAACACAGAAATTGCGTCGCTATGAAATGCTATGGGTCCAATAAAATCTCCTTCTAAATCGAGTAACGTTTCTATGGAAAGGACAGTATACTCTATTGGGATACGACTATTTCCTTTCCGTCTCACTATTCATTCTTTACTGCATCCCTCGCTCTCTCACATTGACCAATTAACACAGAAATTGCGTCGCTAAGAAATACTATGGGTTGTATGACATATCCTTCGAAATCGAGTAACGTTTCTATGGAAACGACAGTATTCTCTTTAGGGATACGACTATTTCCTTTCCGATTCACTATTCATTCTTTACTGCATCCTTCGCTCCCTCACATTGGCGAATAGCACAGAAATTGTGTCGCTATGAAATACAATGGGTTCTATGACATCCCCCTCTAAACCGAGTAACGTTTCCATGGATAAGACAGGATTTTCTTTTGGGATACTACTATCTCCTATCCGATGCACTATTCCTTCTTTCCTGCATCCCCCGCTCCCTCACATTGACGAATTAACACAGAAATTGCGTCGTTATGAAAAACTATGGGTTGTACGACATATCCTTCGAAATCATGTAATGTTTCCATGGAAACGACAGGATTTTCTTTTGGGATACTACTATCTCCAATCCGATGCACTTATCCATCTTTACTGCACTCCTGGCGCCCTCACATCGACGAATTGACGCAGAAACTGCGTCGCTATGAAATACTATGGGTTCTATGACATCTCCCTCTAAACCGAGTAACGATTCTATGGATACAACAGGAATTTCTTTTGGGATACGACTATCTAATTTCCGATGCACTTATCCTTCTATACTGCAGTCCTGGCGCCCTCACATTGACGAATTAACACATAAATGGCGTTGCTATGAAATACTTTGGGTTCTATGTCTTCTCCTTCTAAATCGAGTAACGTTTCTATGGAATCGACAGGATCTTTTTCTTTTTGATACTAGTATCTCCTTTCCGATGCTCTATTCCTTCTTTACTGCCCTCCACGCGCACTCACATTGACGAATTAACACAGAAATCGCGTCGCCATGAAATACTATGGATTCTATGACATCTTCTAAATCGAGTTACGTTTCAATGGAAACAACAAGATTTTCATTTCGTATACAACTATCTCCTTTCCGATTCACTATTGCTTCTTTATTGCATCCCGCACTACCACACATTCACGAATTAACACAGAAATTGCGTCGCTATGAAATACTTTGTGTTCTATGACATCCCCTTCTAATTCGAGTAACGTTTCTATGGAAACGACCGGATTCTCTTTTGGGATACGAGTACCTCCTTTCCGATGCACTATTCCTTCTTTACTGCATTCCTCGCTCCCTCACATTGGCGAATTAACACATAAATTGCGTCGCTATGGCATACAATGTGTTCTATGACATCTCCTTCTAAGTCGAGTAACGTTTCTATGGAAACGACAGAATTTTCTTTTGGGATACGACTATCTCCTTTCCGATGCACTATTCCTTCTCTACTGCATCCCTCGCTCCCTCACATTGACGAATTAAAAAAGAAATTGTGTCGCTATGTAATACTATGGGTTCTACGACTTCTACTTTTAAATCGAGTAACGTTTCTATGGATACAACAGGATTTTCTTTTGGGATACGACTATTTTCTTTAAGATGCACTATTCCATGTTCACTGCATCCGTCGCTCCCTCACATTGACGAATTAACACACAAATTGCGTCGCTATGAAATTCTATGGGTCCAATAAAAATTCCCTTCTAAATCGAGTAAAGTTTCTATGGAAAGGACAGTATTCTCTTTTGGGATACGACTATTTCCTTTCCGACTCACTATTCATTCTTTACTGCATCCCACGCTCCCTCACATTGGCGAATTAACACAGAAATTGCGTTGCTAAGGTATACTATGGCTTGTCTGACATATCCTTCTAAGTCGAGTAACGTTTCTATGGAAAAGACAGGATTTTAGTTTGGGATACGACTAACTCCTTTCCGATGCACTATTCCGTCTTTGCTGCATCCCTCGCTCCCTCACACTGACAATTTCACACAGAAATTGCGTCGCTATGAAATACAGTGGGTTCTATCACATCTCCTTCTAAATCGAGTACCGTTTCAATGGAAACGACAGGATTTTCTTTTGGGGTACGACTATTTTCTTTCCGATGCACTATTCTTTGTTTACTGCATCCCTCGCTCCCTCACATTGACGAATTAACACAGAAATTGCGTCGCTATGAAATACTATGGGTTCAATAAAATCTCCTTCTAAATCGAGAAACTTTCCAATGGAAACGACAGGATTTTCTTTTGGGCTACGACTATTTTCTTTAAGATGCACTATTCCTTGTTCACTGCATCCCTCGCTCCCTCACATTGACGAATTAACACAGATATTGCGGCGCTATGAAATGTTATGGGGCCAATAAAATCTCCTTCTAAATCGAGTATCGTTTCTATGGAAAGGACAGTATACTCTTTTGGGATACGACTATTTCCTTTCCGTCTCACTATTTATTCTTTACTGCATCCCTCGCTCTCTCACATTGACGAATTAACACAGAAATTTCGTCGCTAAGAAATACTATGGTTTGTAGGACATATCCTTCGAAATCGAGTACCGTATCTATGGAAACGACAGGATTTTCTTTTGGGATACGACTGTCTCCTTTCCGATGCACCATTCCTTCTTTACTGCATCCCTCGCTCCCTCTCAATGACGAATTAACACAGAAATTGCGTCGCTATGAAATACTATGGGTTCAATAAATTCTCCATCTAAATCGAGTAACGTTTCTATGGAAACGACAGTATTCTCTTTTGGGATACGACTATTTCCTTTCCGATGCACTATTACTTCTTTGCTGCATCCGTTGCTCCCTCTCATTGACGAATTATCACAGAAATTGCGTCGCTAAAAAATACTATGGCTTGTATGACATATCCTTCTAAATCGAGTAACGTTTCTATGGAAACGACAGGATTTTATATTGGGATACGACTATCTCCTTTCCGATGCTCTATTCCTTCCTTACTGCATCCCTCGCTCCCTCACATTGACAATTTAACACAGACATTGCGTCGCTATGAAATACAATGGGTTCTATGACATTTCCCTCTAAACCGAGTAATGTTTCTATGGATACGACAGGATTTTCTTTTGGGAAACGACTATCTAATTTCCAATGCACTATTCATTCTTTACTGCATCCCTCGCACTCTCACATTGACGAAGTAACACAGAAATTGCGTCGCTAAGAAATACTATGGGTTGTATGACATATCCTTCGAAATCGAGTAACGTCTCTATGGAAACGACAGGATTTTCTTTTGGGATACGACTATTTTCTTTAAGATGCACTATTCCTTGTTTACTGCATCCCTCGCTCCCTCACATTGACGAATTTACACAGAAATTGCGTCGCTATGAAAAAATATGGGTCCAATATGATCTCCTTCTTAATCGAGTAACGTTTCTATGGAAACGACAGTATTCTCTTTTGGGATACGACTAGTTCCTTTCCGATTCACTATTCATTCTCTACTGCAACCTTCGCTCCCTCACATTGGCGAATTAACACAGAAATTGCGTCGCTAAGAAATACTATTGGTTGTATGACATATCCTTCTAAATCGAGTAACGTTTCTATGGAAAAGACAGGATTTTAATTTGGGATACGACTAACTCCTTTCCGATGCACTATTCCGTCTTTACTGCATCCCTCGCTACCTCACATTGACAATTTAACACAGAAATTGCGTCGCTATGAAATACAATGGTTTCTATGACATCTCCCTCTAAACCGAGTAACGTTTCGATGGATACGACAGGATTTTCTTTTGGGCTAATAGTATCTCCTATCCGATGCACAATTCCTTCATTCCTGTATCCCTCGCTCCCTCACATTGACGAATTAACACAGAAATTGTGTTGCTATGAAATACAATGGGTTCTATGACATCTCCCTCTAAACCGAGTAACGCTTCTATGGATACGACAGGATTTTCTTTTGGGATACGACTATCTAATTTCCAATGCACTTATCCTTCTATACTGCACTCCTGGCGCCCTCACATTGACAAATTAACTCATAAATGGCGTTGCCATGAAATACATTGGGTTCTATGTCTTCTCCTTCTAGATCGAGTAACGTTTCTATGGAAAGGACAGTATACTCTTTTGGGATACGAGTATCTCCTTTCCGATGCTCTATTCCTTCTTTACTGCACTCCTCGCGCACTCACATTCACGAATTAACACAGAAATTGCGTCGCCATAAAATACTATGGATTCTATGACATCTTCTAAATCTAGTTACGTTTCAATGAAAACGACAGGATTTTCATTTCGGACGCGACTATCTCCTTTCCGATGCACTATTCATTCTTAACTGCATCCCACGCTACCACACATTCACTAATTGACACAAAAATTGCGTCGCAATGAAATACTTTGGGTTCTATGACATCCCTTTCTAAATCGAGTAACGTTTCTATTGAAACAATAGGATTTTCTTTTGGGATACGACTATCTCCTTTCCGATGCACTATTGGTCCTTTACTGCATCCCTCGCTCCCTCACATTGACTAATTAACACAGAAATTGCGTCGCTATGACATACAATGTGTTCTATGACATATCCTTCTAAATCGAGTAACGTTTCTTTGGAAACGAAAGGATTTTCTTTTGGGATATAAGTACCCGCCTTTCCGATGCACTATTCCTTCTTTACTGCATCCCTCGCTCCCTCACATTGACAATTTAACACAGAAATTGCGTCGTTATGAAATCCTATAGGTTATATGACATATCGTTCTAAATCATGAAATGTTTCTATGGAAACGACAGGATTTTCTTTTGGGACATTACTATCTCCTATCCGAAGCACTTATCCTTCTTTACTCCACCCCTGGCGAACTCACATTGACGAATTAACACACAAACTGCGGCGCTATGAAATGCTATGGGATCTATAACATCTCCCTCTAAACCGAGTAACGTTTCTATGGAAACGACAAGATTTCCTTTTGGGATACGACTATCTCCTTTCCGATGTGCTATTCCTCGTTCACTGCATCCCTCGCTCCCTCACATTGACGAATTAACACAGAAATTGCGTCGCTATGAAATACTATGGGTCCAATTAAATCTCCTTCTAAATCGAGTAACGTTTCTATGGAAAGGACAGTATTCTCTTTTGGGATACGACTATTTCCTTTCCGACTCACTATTCATTCTTTACTGCATCCCTCGCTGTCTCACATTGACGAATTAACACAGAAATTGCGTCGCTAAGAAATACTATGATTTGTATGACATATCCTTCAAAATCGAGTAACGTTTCTATGGAAACGACAGGATTTTCTTTTGGGATACGACTATCTCCTTTCCGATGCACCATTCCTTCTTTACTGCATCCCTCGCTCCCTCACATTGACGAATTAACACAGACATTGTGTCGCTATGTAATACTATGGGTTCTACGACTTCTCATTCTAAATCGAGTAACGTTTCCATGGAAACGACAGGATTTTCTTTTGGGATACGTCTTTCTCCTTTCCGAAGTACTATTCCTTCTTTACTGCATCCCTCGCACCCTCACATTGACGAATTAACATAGAAAATGCGTCGCTATGAAATACCATGGGTTCTATAACATCTCCTTCTAAATCGAGAAACGTTTTAATGGAAACGACGGGATTGTCTTTTGGGATACGACTATTTCCTTTAAGATGCACTATTCCTTGTTTACTGCATCCCTCGCTCCCTCACATTGACGAATTAACACAGAAATTGCATCCCTATGAAAAACTATGGGTCCAATAAAATCTCCTTCTAAATCGAGTAACGTTTCTATGGAAATGACAGAATTCTGTTTTGGGATACGACTATTTCCTTTCCGATTCACTATTCATTCTTTACTGCATCCCTCGCTCCATCACATTGGTGAATTAACACAGAAATTGCGTCGCTAAGAAATACCATGGGTTATATGACATATCCTTCTAAATCGAGTAACGTTTCTATGGAAACGACAGGATTTTAGTTTGGGATACGACTTACTCCTTTCCGATGCACTACTCCGTCTTTACTGCATACCTCTCTCCCTCACATTGACAATTTAACACAGAAATTGCGTCGCTATGAAATACAATGGGTTCTATGACATCTCCCTCTAAACCGAGTAACGTTTCTATGGATACGACAGGATTTTCTTTTAGGATACTACTATCTCCTATCCGATGCACTATTCCTTCTTTCCTGCATCCCCTGCTCTCTCACATTCACGAATTACACAGAAATTGCGTCGCTATGAAATACTTTGTGTTCTATGACATCCCCTTCTAATTCGAGTAACGTTTCTTTGGAAACGAGAGGATTTTCGTTGGGATATAAGTACCGCCTTTCCGATGCACTATTCCTTCTTTACTGCATTCCTCGCTCCCTCACATTCACGAATTAACATAGAAATTGCGTCGTTATGAAATACTATGGGTAGTATGACATATCCTTCTAAATCATGTAATGTTTCCATGGAAACGACAGGATTTTCTTTTGGGATACTACTATCTCCAATCCGATGCGCCTATCCTTCTATACTGCACTCCTGGCGCCCTCACATTGATTAATTAACACAGAAATTGCGTAGCTAGGAAATACTACGGGTTCTATGACTCCTCGTTCTAAATCGAGATACGTTTCTATGGAAACAACAGGATTTTCTTTTCGGATACGACTATCTCCTTTCCGATGTACTATTCCTTCCTTACTGGATCCCGTGCTCCCTCACAATGACGAATTAACACAGAAATTGCGTCGCTTTCAAATAATTTGGTTTCTACGACATCTCCTTCTAAATCGATTAACGTTGCTATGGAAACGGCAGGATATTCTTTTGGGATATGAGTATATCCTTTCCGATGCACTATTAATTCTATACTGCATCCCTCACTCCATCACATTGACGAATTAACTCAGGTATTGCGTCGCCATGTAAAAGTATGGGTTCCATGACATCTCCTTGTAAATCGAGTAACGTTTCTATGGAAACGACTGGATTTTCTTTTGGGGTACGACTATCTGCATTCCGATGTACTATTCCTTCTTTACTGCATCCCTCGCTCAATCACATTGACGAATTAACACAGAAATTGCGTCGCCATGAAATACTATGGGTTCTATAACATCTCCTTCTAAATCGAGTAACATTTCAATGGAAACGACAGGATTTTCTTTTGGGATACGACTATTTTCTTTCCGATGCACTGTTCCTTGTTTACTGCATCCCTCGTTCCCACACATTGACGAATCAACACAGAAATTGTGTCGCTATGGAATACTACGGATTGAGTAAAATCTCCTTCTAATTCGAGTCACGTTTCTATGGAAACGACTGGATTTTCTTTTGGGATACGACTATTTCCTTTCCAATGCACTATTCATTCTTTACTGCATCCCTCGTTCCCACACATTGACGAATCAACACAGAAATTGTGTCGCTATGGAATACTACGGGTTGAGTAAAATCTCCTTCTAAATCGAGTAACGTTTCAATGGAAACGACAGGATTTTCTTTTGGCATACGACTATTTCCTTTCCAATGCACTATTCATTCTTTACTGCATCCCTTGCTTCCTCACATTGACGAACAAAACACCGAAATTGCGTCGCTATGAAATACTATGGGTTGTGTGATATATCCTTCTAAAACGAGTAACGTTTCTATGGAAACGACAGGATTTTATTTAGGGATACGACTATCTCCTTTCCGATGCACTTTTCCGTCTATACTGCATCCCTCGCTCCCTCACATTGACAATTTAACACAGAAATTGCGTCGCTATGAAATACTATGGGTTCTATAACATCTCCTTTTAAATCGAGAAACGTTCCAATAGAGACGACAGGATTTTCTTTTGGCATACGACTATTTTTTTTAAGATGCACTATTCCTTGTTTACTGCATCCCTCGCTCCCTCACATTGACGAATTAACACTGAAATTGCGTCTCTATGAAATACTATGGGTCCAATAAACTGTCCTTCTAAATCGAGTAACGTTTCTATGGAAACGACAGTATTGTCTTTTGGCATACGACTAATTCCTTTCCGATTCACTATTCATTCTTTACTGCATCCCTCGGTCCCTCACATTGGCGAATTAGCACAGAAATTGCGTCGCTAAGAAATACTATGGGTTGTATGACATATCCTTCGAAATCGAGTAACGTTTCTATGGAAAAGACAGGATTTTAGTTTGGGATACGACTAACTCCTTTCCAATGCACTATTCCGTCTTTTCTGCATCCCTCGCTTCCTCACATTGACAATTTAACACAGAAATTGCGTCGCTATGAAATCCTATGGGTTATATGACATATCGTTCTAAATCATGAAATGTTTCTATGGAAACGACAGGATTTTCTTTTGGGACATTACTATCTCCTATCCGAAGCACTTATCCTTCTTTACTGCACCCCTGGCGAACTCACATTGACAAATTAACACACAAACTGCGGCGCTATGAAATAGTATGGGTTCTATAACATCTCCCTCTAAACCGAGTAACGTTTCTATGAAAACGAAAGGATTTCCTTTTGGGATACGACTATCTCCTTGCCGATGTGCTATTACTCGTTCACTGCATCCCTCGCTCCCTCACATTGACGAATTAACACAGAAATTGCGTCGCTATGTAATACTATGGGTTCTACGACTTCTCATTCTAAATCGAGTAACGTTTCCATGGAAACGACAGGATTTTCTTTTGGGATACGTCTTTCTCCTTTCCGAAGTACTATTCCTTCTTTACTGCATCCCTCGCACCCTCACATTGACGAATTAACATAGAAATTGCGTCGCTATGAAATACCATGGGTTCTATAACATCTCCTTCTAAATCGAGAAACGTTTTAATGGAAACGACGGGATTGTCTTTTGGGATACGACTATTTCCTTTAAGATGCACTATTCCTTGTTTACTGCATCCCTCGCTCCCTCACATTGACGAATTAACACAGAAATTGCGTCCCTATGAAAAACTATGGGTCCAATAAAATCTCCTTCTAAATCGAGTAACGTTTCTATGGAAATGACAGAATTCTGTTTTGGGATACGACTATTTCCTTTCCGATTCACTATTCATTCTTTACTGCATCCCTCGCTCCATCACATTGGTGAATTAACACAGAAATTGCGTCGCTAAGAAATACCATGGGTTATATGACATATCCTTCTAAATCGAGTAACGTTTCTATGGAAACGACAGGATTTTAGTTTGGGATACGACTAACTCCTTTCCGATGCACTACTCCGTCTTTACTGCATCCCTCTCTCCCTCACATTGACAATTTAACACAGAAATTGCGTCGCTATGAAATACAATGGGTTCTATGACATCTCCCTCTAAACCGAGTAACGTTTCTATGGATACGACAGGATTTTCTTTTAGGATACTACTATCTCCTATCCGATGCACTATTCCTTCTTTCCTGCATCCCCTGCTCTCTCACATTCACGAATTACACAGAAATTGCGTCGCTATGAAATACTTTGTGTTCTATGACATCCCCTTCTAATTCGAGTAACGTTTCTTTGGAAACGAGAGGATTTTCGTTGGGATATAAGTACCGCCTTTCCGATGCACTATTCCTTCTTTACTGCATTCCTCGCTCCCTCACATTCACGAATTAACATAGAAATTGCGTCGTTATGAAATACTATGGGTAGTATGACATATCCTTCTAAATCATGTAATGTTTCCATGGAAACGACAGGATTTTCTTTTGGGATACTACTATCTCCTATCCGATGCGCCTATCCTTCTATACTGCACTCCTGGCGCCCTCACATTGATTAATTAACACAGAAATTGCGTAGCTAGGAAATACTACGGGTTCTATGACTCCTCGTTCTAAATCGAGATACGTTTCTATGGAAACAACAGGATTTTCTTTTCGGATACGACTATCTCATTTCCGATGTACTATTCCTTCCTTACTGGATCCCGTGCTCCCTCACAATGACGAATTAACACAGAAATTGCGTCGCTTTCAAATAATTTGGTTTCTACGACATCTCCTTCTAAATCGATTAACTTTGCTATGGAAACGGCAGGATATTCTTTTGGGATATGAGTATATCCTTTCCGATGCACTATTAATTCTATACTGCATCCCTCACTCCCTCACATTGACGAATTAACTCAGGTATTGCGTCGCCATGTAAAAGTATGGGTTCCATGACATCTCCTTGTAAATCGAGTAACGTTTCTATGGAAACGACAGGATTTTCTTTTGGGGTACGACTATCTGCATTCCGATGTACTATTCCTTCTTTACTGCATCCCTCGCTCAATCACATTGACGAATTAACACAGAAATTGCGTCGCCATGAAATACTATGGGTTCTATAACATCTCCTTCTAAATCGAGTAATATTTCAATGGAAACGACAGGATTTTCTTTTGGGATACGACTATTTTCTTTCCGATGCACTGTTCCTTGTTTACTGCATCCCTCGTTCCCACACATTGACGAATCAACACAGAAATTGTGTCGCTATGGAATACTACGGATTGAGTAAAATCTCCTTCTAATTCGAGTCACGTTTCTATGGAAACGACTGTATTTTCTTTTGGGATACGACTATTTCCTTTCCAATGCACTATTCATTCTTTACTGCATCCCTCGTTCCCACACATTGACGAATCAACACAGAAATTGTGTCGCTATGGAATACTACGGGTTGAGTAAAATCTCCTTCTAAATCGAGTAACGTTTCAATGGAAACGACAGGATTTTCTTTTGGGATACGACTATTTCCTTTCCAATGCACTATTCATTCTTTACTGCATCCCTTGCTTCCTCACATTGACAATTTAACACAGAAATTGCGTCGCTATGAAATCCTATGGGTTATATGACATATCGTTCTAAATCATGAAATGTTTCTATGGAAACGACAGGATTTTCTTTTGGGACATTACTATCTCCTATCCGAAGCACTTATCCTTCTTTACTGCACCCCTGGCGAACTCACATTGACAAATTAACACACAAACTGCGGCGCTATGAAATAGTATGGGTTCTATAACATCTCCCTCTAAACCGAGTAACGTTTCTATGAAAACGACAGGATTTCCTTTTGGGATACGACTATCTCCTTGCCGATGTGCTATTCCTCGTTCACTGCATCCCTCGCTCCCTCACATTGACGAATTAACACAGAAATTGCGTCGCTATGAAATACTATGGGTCCAATAAAATCTCCTTCTAAATCGAGTAACGTTTCTATGGAAAGGACAGTATTCTCTTTTGGGATACGACTATTTCCTTTAAGATGCACTATTCCTTGTTTACTGCATCCCTCGCTCCCTCACATTGACGAATTAACACAGAAATTGCGTCCCTATGAAAAACTGTGATTCCAATAAAATCTCCTTCTAAATCGAGTAATGTTTCTATGGAAATGACAGAATTCTGTTTTGGGATACGACTATTTCCTTTCCGATTCACTATTCATTCTTTACTGCATCCCTCGCTCCATCACATTGCCGAAGTAACACAGAAATTGCGTCGCTAAGAAATACTATGGGTTATATGACATATCCTTCTAAATCGTGTAACGTTTCTATGGAAACGACAGGATTTTAGTTTGGGATACGACTAACTCCTTTCCGATGCACTATTCCGTCTTTTCTGCATCCCTCTCTCCCCCACATTGACAATTTAACACAGAAATTGCGTCGCTATTTAATACAATGGGTTCTATGACATCTCCCTCTAAACCGAGTAACGTTTCTATGGATACGACAAGATTTTCTTTTAGGATACTACTATCTCCTATCCGATGCACTATTCCTTCATTCCTGCATCCCCTGCTCCCTCACATTCACGAATTACACAGAAATTGCGTCGCTATGAAATACTTTGGGTTCTATGACATCCCCTTCTAATTCGAGTAACGTTTCTTTGGAAACGAGAGGATTTTCGTTGGGATATAAGTACCGCCTTTCCGATGCACTATTCCTTCTTTACTGCATTCCTCGCTCCCTCACATTCACGAATTAACATAGAAATTGCGTCGTTATGAAATACTATGTGTAGTATGACATATCCTTCTAAATCATGTAATGTTTCCATAGAAACGACAGGATTTTCTTTTGGGATACTACTATCTCCTATCCGATGCACCTATCCTTCAATACTGCACTCCTGGCGCCCTCACATTGATTAATTAACACAGAAATTGCGTAGCTAGGAAATACTATGGGTTCTATGACTCCTCGTTGTAAATCGAGATACGTTTCTATGGAAACAACAGGATTTTCGTTTCGGATACGACTATCTCCTTTCCGATGTACTATTCCTTCCTTACTGGATCCCGTGCACCCTCACAATGACGAATTAACACAGAAATTGCGTCGCTTTCAAATAATTTGGTTTCTACGACATCTCCTTCTAAATCGATTAACGTTGCTATGGAAACGGCAGGATATTCTTTTGGGATATGAGTATCTCCTTTCCGATGCACTATTAATTCTTTACTGCATCCCTAACTCCCTCACATTGACGAATTAACTCAGGTATTGCGTCGCCATGTAAACCTATGGGTTCCATGACATCTCCTTGTAAATCGAGTAACGTTTCTATGGAAACGACATGATTTTCTTTTGGGGTACGACTATCTGCATTCCGATGTACTATTCCTTCTTTACTGCATCCCTCGCTCAATCACATTGACGAATTAACACAGAAATTGCGTCGCCATGAAATACTATGGGTTCTATAACATCTCCTTCTAAATCGAGTAACGTTTCAATGGAAACGACAGTTTTTCTTTTGGGATACGACTATTTTCTTTGCGATGCACTGTTCCTTGTTTACTGCATCCCTCGTTCCCACACATTGACGAATCAACACAGAAATAGTGTCGCTACGGAATACTACGGGTTGAGTAAAATCTCCTTCTAAATCGAGTCACGTTTCTATGGAAACGACTGGATTATCTTTTGGGATACGACTATTTCCTTTCCAATGCACTATTCATTCTTTACTGCATCCCTTGCTCCCTCACATTGACGAACAAAACACCGAAATTGCGTCGCTATGAAATACTATGGGTTGTGTGATATATCCTTCTAAAACGAGTAACGTTTCTATGGAAACGACAGGATTTTATTTAGGGATACGACTATCTCCTTTCCGATGCACTTTTCCGTCTTTACTGCATCCCTCGCTCCCTCACATTGACAATTTAACACAGAAATTGCGTCGCTATGAAATACTATGGGTTCTATGACGATTCCCTCTAAACTGAGTAACGTTTCTATGTATACGACAGGATTCTCTTTTGGGATACGAGCACTCTCCTTTCCGATGCACTAATCCTTCTTAGCAGCATCCCTCGCTCCCTCACTTTGACTAATTAACACAGAAATCGGTTCGCTATGAAATACTATGTGTTGTATGACATATCCTCCTAAATCATGTAACGTTTCTATGGAAACGACAGGACTTTCTTTTGGGATACGACTACCTCCTATCCGATGCACTTATCCTTGTTTACTGCACTCCTTGCGCCCACACATTGACGAATTATCACAGAATAAACGTAGCTATGAAATACTATGTGTTCTATGACTTTTCCTTCTGAATCGAGTAACGTTTCTATGGAAACGACAGGATTATCATTTAAGATACGAGTATCTCCTTTCCGATGCACTACTCCTTTTTTACTGCATCCTTCGCTCCCTAACATTGACGAATAAACACAGGAATTGCGTCTTTATGAAATACTATGGGTTCCATGAAATCTCCTTGTAAATCGAGTAACGTTTCTATGGAAACGACAGGATTTTCTATTGGGATAAGAATATCTCCTTTCCGATTCACTATTCCTTCTTTACTGCATCCCTCGCTCCCTCACATTGACGAATTAACACAGATATTGCGTCGCTATGAACTACTTTGTGTTCTATGACATCTCCTTGTAAATCGAGTATCGTTTCTATGGAGACATCAGGATTTTCTTTTGGGATACGAGTATCTCCTTTCCGATGCACTATTCCTTCTTTACAGCATCCCTCGCTCTCTCACATTGACGAATTAACATAGAAATTGCGTCACTACGAAATACTATGTGTTCTATGACATCTTCTAAATCGAGTAACGTTTCTATGGATACAACAGGATTTTCTTTTAAGATACAAGTACCCACTTTCCGATGCACTATTCCTTCTTTACTGCACTCCTCGCGCCCTCACATTGACGAATTAACACAGAAATTGCGTGTCTATGAATTACAATGTGTTCGATGACATCTCCTGCTCAATGGTGTAAATTTTCTATGGAAACGACAGGATTTTCTTTTGGGATATGACTATCTCCTTTCCGATGCACTATTCCTTCTTTACTGCATACCGCGCTCCCTCACATAGGCGAATTAACACAGAAATTGCGTCGCCATGAAATGCTATTGGTTCTATGACTTCTCCTTCTAAAACGAGTAATGTTTCTACGGAAACGACAGGATTTTCTTTTGGGATACGACTATCTCCTTTCCGATGCAGTATTCATTCTTTTACTGAATCCCTGAATACCTCACCTTGACGAATTAACACAGAAATTGCCGGGCTAAGAAATACTATGTGTTCTATGACATCTTCTAAATCGAGTAACGTTTCTATGGATACAACAGGATTTTCTTTTAAGATACAAGTATCCCCTTTCCGATGCACTATTCCTTCTTTACTGCATCCCTCACTCCCTCAAATTGACGAAATATCAAAGAAATTGCGGCGCTGTGAAATACTATGGGTTCTATGATTTCTCCTTCTAAATCGAGTAACGTTTCAATGGAAACGACAGGATTTTCTTTTGAGTTTAGACTATCTCCTTTCCGATGCACTATTCCTTCTTTACTGCATCCCTCGCTCCCTCACATTGACGGATTAACACAGAAATTGCGTGACAATGAAATACTATGCGTTGTATGACTTATCCTTCTAAATCAAGTAACGTTACTATGGAAACGACAGGATTTTCTCTAGGGATACGACTAACTTCTATCCGATGCACTGATCCTTCTTTACCGCACTCCTGGCGCCCTCACATTGACGAATTAACACAGAAATTGCGTCGCTATGAAATAATATGGGTTCTATGACATCTCCTTCTAAATCGAGTAACGTTTCAATGGAAACGACAGGATTTTCTTTTGAGTTTTTTTTTTTTTTTTTTTTTTTTTTTTTAAAAAAATTCTTTATTCTCAATATTCTTATATCATACAACAACCCACCACCTTATACAATTAGTGGGTCCTATTTGATACATTTGTATTTTATATTAGTACTACAGCTAACACAATTTATTACTTTTCTGTTGCTCACACTATGGGCACTTCTGTCTTTCTTCCTATATTGTTTTATTCTACTTATGCTAAGCTACTTCTACCTGCAGCGTTTACATTTGTGCCAGAATAGTATAAACCTACATTGTTGGCCCTGTTCACCGAGCTAATCCCGGTGAACGTGCCCCTGGCACCGGGCTGGCCGGAGTTACGATACGCTGCAGTACTATGCTAATGGTTTCTATCCTAGCTTATCCTACGTCTACTCTATCTTAACCTAGTGTCCAAGTTGGTGAGTGTCTCAAATCGGTAGTTGGGCGCACCCTACCTGCTAATCCTAGGCATGGCGGATTCCAGCCGTAAAGCGGCTGGCCAGGTCCTCGCCTCGGCGGAACAGGTTAGGTGCGCGGAGTCTAATTTGGGAATAGTTAGATCTTAATTGTTGTTCCTTAAATAGTCCCTTATCACTTTGAGTGATATTTCGTTAGATAATTTATTCAAGATTGTAAAGTGGTCCTCATGCCTGAGCAGGTGATACGTGTCATGGTTTGGTAATTGCTGACGAAGTTGCGCGGCTACATCGTCGAAGAGGTGGCACTCATACACCACGTGTTCTGGGGTGCCTGGTGTGGCCCCACACTCACACGCTGGTGTCGCCCGTTTCCCGAACCGACATAGATATGCCGGGTAGGGTCCATGACATGTGAGGAAGTGCAGCAGTCCTCGTGATGGTGTGAAGTGTTTTAGTTGTAACCTTTCCCTAATATTAGGCAGCAGTTCATGTGTTCGCCGACCGGTTTCCTCGTTATCCCATTGTTCTTGCCAAAGTTCTTCCCCCCTTCGTTTGATTTCAGTTTTGTTCCCCACGTATATCCCCATCAAGTCGACTACTTTGTCCCTGTTTCCCTTTTTTATCCAGTACCATGCTGCCTGTTCCCGGATTTTAATGTCGAGCGGGCAGAGCCCCATCAGTACTGTTAGGGCTCCTCCAGGTGTAGTTCTGTATGCTCCTACTGATCTTAGTAACATGCTCCGCTGCACTCTTCTCACAGCCATGGCAGGCATAACCCTCGTGAGTCTGTGGGCCCAGATTCCTGATCCATATCCTACAATTGAAGTCAATATGCTATTATGATATAATTTGATTAGTTCTGGTGGTAAGTGGAATCGCTTATGTCCAATTGCAATGAGATGATTTAATGTTTCCAAGGATTTTTGTGTAACGGTATCTATGTGTGATGTATATGTCCACCTCTCATCGACGACTACGCCCAGGTATCGCGCTTCATGGCGTCGAAGAACTGGTGAGCCGTCTATCCTCACAGTTGGATTTCTAACTAGTTGTCCTTTTAAGAGTAGATATGTAGATTTTGATGGAGAGATCTTCATTTTGGACAGGTGGCACCATGTACTTAGGATTGTTATGGCCCTTTCAATTTTCGGCTCTAAGTCTTCGCGGCTACGGCCACCAACCAGCAGAAGGAGGTCGTCCGCGTAGGCTATGCCCTCTAGCACATCATCGCTGTTCTGAAGGTTGTCCAAAAGAGGTTCCATATTAACATCCCAAAAGAGTGGCCCCAGGACTGACCCCTGTGGACACCCCTTGGTGATCTTTTTGCTTACTCTTCCGCTAGGGGACGATAGCCAGACCTCCCTATTCTCACAGTAGCTCCTGAGACAGCCATATAGCGACGCCGGGCACTCCTTCTCTCGCAATCGAGAGAAGAGCGAGGGCCACCACAGGTTGTCAAAGGCGCCACTGATATCCACCATGATGCCGACCACGTATTTGTGCGGGGTAGAGGCGCAGACTTCCGCAGCCAGGGCGATGGCGTCAGACGCCGATCTCCCGGTCCTGAAACAGAATTGTCTGTTACTCATCCCGCACAATACTCGATGTGCTGCCAGTCTGTCTGCTAGCAACCTCTCAAAAAGTTTCCCCAGTGTGTCTAATAGACATATGGGCCTGTAGGATTTGGGTTCTCGTGGATCTTTGTCTCGACTTTTCTTGATTATTACAACTGTAGCCCTTTTCCATATTTGGGGGAATTTCCCGAGCCGCAGACACTCGTTGTACAACTTTGTGAGAGGTGCCACCAATTGGGGAGCCAGGAATTGCACCACCTCTGCGGTGATGCCGTCTGGGCCTGGAGCCTTGCCTCTTTTAAGGGCTTTTATTTGTGTAGCTACTTCTTCCTCGGAGAAGGGATATACCATATTGTTGTTTCGGTATTCCTCTAGGTCTTGTCTCCGAATCTGCTGTTGTGCCTCAGAGTCATCATTTTCGCCATCGTCAGGCAGCAGGACACGGAGGAGGACCTCGGCAGTCTCCTGCCAGGTTTCCGTCATCCTGCCCTGATCCCTGACGGTGGACAACACCATGGGTGACCTGATCTTTTCCCGCACTAACTTATATGGTACACCCCATGGGTCTGTAGGTAGTTGCGTTTGTACATATTTTTCCCAACTCTGTAGCCTCACGGCTTTAAGCTCTTGCTGGAAGTGCTCCTTAGCCTCTCTGTATCTCAGCAGCCAACGTTGCTTTTCTTCCCAGACGACACTTCGCTGGTAGTACCTCCTGGCCCTCCTGACCGACTGGGGCATCTGTCCCAGCTCGGTTGACCATGGTGACGGAGAGGCCGCTACGGCTCTCCTCCTGGTTGGTACAGCGGCCTTTACCGCCCTTACGACTGCTTTCACCAGCTCCTCTGCGTATCCTTCGACATTTTCGTCACCGTCGGGCAATGTCGGTATTTCACACTCCCTCGCCAGGCGATCCCAGTCAGCTCTGTTGTAGTTTAGCTGTGTCTCCCACCCCATGTCCCAGCGGCATTCTTCGTCTCCCAGTGAGAATGTGATGAGATTGTGGTCACTGGTTGTTACCTGGTCCCAGACCATCCAGTTTGTTACTCTGGTGGCGAGATTGGGCGTGACCAATGTAACGTCAATGTTAGTGCCCTCGCTCCCACCTCCTGCGTAGGTGGGCGGGTTTCCTTGCTTATTGGCGACCATTAGCTGTAGCGACATGATGGTCTCTTCAGCCTTTTCTCCTCGGTCATCTCGTGTGCCGCTGAACCACAGGGGGGACTTGGCATTTATGTCTGCTGTGATAACACATCGACGTCCCCGCAACGCTGTGGTTACTTGTGTAAGCTTGTCTAGGAATTCATCTATTGTCCGGCTGTACTGGAAATACATGTTTATGATATATAGTACTCCAGCTGGTGTTTGTAGTTCCACGACGTTGCAGTGATCGTCGGAAAACTGGGAGAGAACCGTGGCTCTTAGCGCTTTGTTGATGATCATTATAGCTGCTCTGGGTTCTGCTCCGCTGTGAATGACTTGCCAGCTTGCTGCCGCAAATGGGATTCGCCCAGCCAGGGAGTATGGTTCCTGCAAACAGAGCACATCCAGACTCCTGTCCTCCACGACTCTGCGGAGTTCCTGCATGACTAATTTGCTGTTATGTGAGTTAATCTGTCCTACGTTTAAATGGGTCTCGTGCATAATATGTTCTAATATGCGATTCGGGCCAGTTCTTGTTCCAGTCGTGGGCTAATCTTCCATTTGTTATGACAGATTGACTGTAAAGTTCATCTAGATCGAATTTCTCATTTCGTCTATCAAATACTTTTTTGACCAGGTCACGCAGGGCTCCAAAGTCGGTGGGGAGATTCATTGTCTTCAGCTGTATTCTGTCGACAGCCTCCATCACCGAGAAGGTGACGTCTCTGCCGTATTCATGACCGACACGTACCACATGCCTCAGGGCTGTGGTGAGGACCGCCGGCTCCTCCAGTCGTGCTAGTTGTAGAGCGTGTTCTAGGTTGGGGTATACCCTATTGGGATCTACGCCCAAACCTTTTTGTATGCCAGAGTTAGTAGAGGAAAATGTACTGTTTATTATGTTGACTTGTATGTCTTGTTTCTCTGGTACGTTCGTCTGTGGTTTTGCCACAGGATGCCCTTTTGGTCGTTCTAGCTCTTTGAGCGACCCTAGTCCCCGTCTTGGGGGAGAGGAAGCACCAATGTAACCACAGGGGTCCGTTTGTACACCAGCATCTTTCGTGTCTACTTTCATGATTCGGATATTGGTAACTCCTTGTAAGAACTCCCTAAATCTGCTGGCCCTTAGTGCATCCCTCACCCTTTTACTCGGAGACTTTCTCTTCGGCTTCCTGCCGCCTGATATGGACTCAGCCATAATCAGTTCTCGAGATAAGTCTTTGTTCTAATAACCTATATGTGGGGCAATTTCTTCCTGTGGCATTACAGTTCTTTTTTCCTCGTCTTGTACAGGGGATACATATCCCTGTTTTGCCACAGGTTTTCCTGGTGTGGTCTTCTGCGCCACACCTGGAGCAAGCCGGCTTTCGCTCACAGTGTTTGTCAACGTGGTCGAGGTCTCCACAATTATGACACCGGGGAACTACGAGGTAGTCCCTAACGTTTATCGAATGGAACCCCATGTAGATTCTGCCCATAGTAGTGAGCTTACGCCACATATTCCCCGAAACTTCGGCTACATGGTGTACAACATCGCGCTCTCTGGGTCCAGTTCTAAAGCGTAATTTGAACTCTTTTTTGAAACTGTCCAGACTCATGTTCTCAAAATTTTGTTGATTTATTGTCTCATAGATGTCGTTCTCGCTTATTGCAGTGGGTACGTCGTATAGGATTACTAAGGGATTCCGCTTTTTGGGCGGTTCACACTTGACAACCTTTTTGAGTTTTTCATGATTTAATATTTTGTCCCTGTCCTCTTCAGTTGCAACATCTACTATAACAACGTTTTTTGTTGCCTTTACCTTGTTTATTTTTATTTTATCTGCTGCCGGATTTATAGTAGTTGTAAATAATTCCTGTACTTTTTGATATCCTGGCCTGGCAGGGGTCTTAAGAAGACAGCCGTGTCAGGCTTTTTGGATACCTTTTCAATAGTCTCTTTTGTGGATTGTGTTTTGGTGGCCGCTTGTGCGACCACTCCTGCCCACGTTTTGGTGGGCTGTTTCCGTAGTCGTTCATTTTCCTTTTCCAATTCCTCGAGTCGTCCCTCAAGCTTCGCGCTAGCGATAGCCCAGGCGGCGAGCTCCTTCTTAATTGAGAGTACTGCTGTGTTACTAATTTTACCATTTTTGATACTAGTGTCTAACAATTGATTTATCTTAGTATGCCATTCTGTCACGTTCTCTGCGTTCTGCCCCAGGCCCTCTTCAGGGGTGGGAACAGTAAGTGTCGAACACCTCGAAATAACACTCGACTCACTCGTCTCTTGGTCAGCCATGATTTATTTGACGAGTGAAAAAGTTGGGAGCCCGTCTCTTGCCCCGGACCGGCTCCTCTGGCATGGGGGGGGGGGGGGGTCTATGGCAGCTCGCCCACCGACCTCGCCCCTAGGTCAAGGGCACTCCTGAGCTGCAGGGTTCAGCGCGCCGTTGCCAGCGCACTGGTCCCCGTCGAAGGCCTCGTCGTCGACGATTTCACTCGACGCTCCTCGGCAAGTGCACCCCGCACTCCGGAGAGGCGGATGCACCCCTCGCCCTTCGCCGCCTACTAGCCCAAGTTTCCACCTGAAGGCCAGGGACCCACTCCTACTCAGGTGGTGGGTCGGTCCCCCAGTCGTTCGGCGGTCTGGGCCCATCTAACCTAGCCCAGGCGATGTCACCACCTCCTGGGTTTGGCAGAACACGCCCCGGTTACCCAGGGGCGCGGCGAAGCACCCTTGCCGACTCGCGCCGAGATCCCACGCCGACAAACGAGGTCGCCGGCATGCAGAGCACCTGCTGGTCTGTGCCCTGCGAAACTTTTGACTTTAGACTATCTCCTTTCCGATGCACTATTCCTTCTTCACTGCATCCCGCGCTCCCTCACATTGGCGAATTAACACAGAAATTGCGTCGCCATGAAATACTATGGGTTCTATGACTTCTCCTTCTAAATCGAGTAATGTTTCTACGGAAACGACTGGATTTTCTTATGGGATACGAGTATTTCCTTTCCGATGCAGTATTCATTCTTATACTGCATCCCTCAATACCTCACCTTGACGAATTAACACAGAAATTGCGGGGCTATGAAATACTATGTGTTCTATGATATCTTCTAAATCGAGTAACGTTTCTATGGATACAACAGGATTTTCTTTTAAGATACAAGTATCCCCTTTCCGATGCACAATTCCTTCTGTACTGCATCACTCACTCCCTCAAATTGACGTAATATCAAACAAATTGCGGCGCTATGAAATACAGGATTATCTTTTGGGATACGACTATCTCGTATCCGATGCACTGTTCCTCCTTCACTGCACTCCCCGCGCCCTCACATTGACGAATTAACACAGAAATTGCGTCGCTATGAATTACAATGTGTTCGATGACATCTCTTGCTAATGGTGTAAATTTTCTATGGAATCGACAGGATTTTCTTTTGGGATACGAGTATCCCCTTTCCGATGCACTATTCCTACTTTACTGCAACCCTCGCTCCCTCACATTGACTAAATAACACAGAAATTGCGTCGCTATGAAATACTACGGGTTCTATGACAATTTCTATATCGAGTAACGTTTCTATGGAAACGAACGGATTTTGTTTTCGGATACGATTATCTCATTTCCGATGCACAATTAATTCTTTACTGCATCCCTCACTCCCTCGCTTTGACGGCTTAACACAGAAATTGCGTTTCTCTAAAATACTATGGGTTCTATGGCTTCTCCTTCTAAATCGAGTAACGTTTCTATGGAAACGGCAGGATTTTCTTTTGGGATACGAGTATTTCCTTTCCGATGCACTATTCCTTTTTTACTGCATCCCTCACTCCCTCACGTTGACGAATTAACACAGACATTGCGTCGCTATGAAATACAATAGGTTCTATGACATCACTTTCTAAATCGAGTAAGTTTCAATGGAAACGACCGGATTTTCTCTTGGGATACGTCTGTCTCCATTCCGATGCCCTATTCCTTCTTTACTGCATCCCACGCTCCCTCACATTGAGGAATTAACACAGAAATTGCGGCGTTATGAAATTCTATGGGTTCTATCACATCTCCTTTTAAATCGAGTTACATTCCTATGGAAACGGCAGGATTTTCTTTAGGGATACGAGTATTTCCTCTCCGAAGCACTATTATTCTTTTTCTGCATTCCTCACGCCCTCACATTGACGACTTAACACAGATGTTGCGGGGCTATGAATTACTATATGTTCTATGTCTTCTGCTTCTAAATCGAGTGACGTTTCTATGGAAACGACATGATTTTCTTTTGGGATACGTTTATCTTCTTTCCGATGCACTATTCCTTCTTTACTGCATCCCTCGCTCTCTCACATTGACGAATTAACACATAAGTTGCGTCGCTACGAAATACAATGTGCTCGATGACATCTCCTTCTAAATGAAGTAAAGTTTCTATGGAAACGACAGGATTATCTTCTGGGATTCGACTAACTAATTTCCGATGCACTATTCCTGCTTCACTGCATCCCTCGCTCCCACACAATGACGATTTAACACAGAAATTGCGTCGCTATGAAATAATTGGGGTTCTATGACCTCTCCTTCTAAATCGAGTAACGTTTCAATGGAAACGACAGGAATTTCTTTTGGGATACGACCATCTCCTTTCCTATGAACTACTCCTTCCTTACTGTATCCCTCGCTCCCTGACACTGACGAATTAACACGGAAATTGCGTCGCTATGAAATACTATGTGTTCTATGATATTTCCTTCTAAATCGAGTAACGTATCTATGGAAACAGGATTTTCTTTTGGGATACGACTATCTCTTTTCCGATGCACTATTACTTCTTTACTGCATCCCTCGCTCCCTCACATTGGCGAATTAACACAGAAATTGCGTCGCTATAAAATTCTATGGGTTCTATGACATCTCGTTGTACATCGAGTAACGTTTCTATGGAAGCGACAGGATTTTCTTTTGGGATACGACTATCTCCTTTCCGATGCAGTATTCTTTTTTTGCTGCGTCCCTCAATACCTCACCCTGAAGAATTAACACAGAAATTGCGGGGCTATGAAATACTATGGGTTCTGTGACATCTCCTTGCAAATCGAGTAACGTTTCAATTGAAACGACAATAACTTCTTTTGGGATGCGAGTATCTAATTTCCGATGAACCACTCCTCTTTTATTGCATCCCTGGCTCCCTCCCGTTGACGAATTAACACAGAAATTGCGTCGCTATGAAATTCTATGGGTTCTATGACTTCTCCTTCTAAATCGAGTGACGTTTCTATGGAAACGACAGGATGTTATTTTCGGATACGAGTCTCTACTTTCTGATGCACAATTCCTTCTTAACTGCATCCCTCACTCCCTAACAATGACGAATTAACACAGGAATTGCGTCACTATGAAATACTATGGGTTCTATGACATCTCGATGTAAATCGAGTAACGTTTCTATGGAAACGACAGGATTTTCTTTTGGGATACGAGTACCCCCTTTCTGATGCACTATTCCTTCATTACTGCACTCCTCGCGCCCTCACATTGACGGATTGACACAGAAATTGCGTCGCTATGAAGTACTATGGGTTCTATGACAACTTCTAAATCGAGTAACGTTTCTATGGAAACGACAGGATTTTCTTTTGGAGTACGAGTATCTCCTTTCCGATGCACTATTCCTTTTTTACTGCATCCCCCGCTCCCTCACATTGACGAATTAACACAGACATTGCCCTGCTATGAAATACTATGGGTTCTATGACTTCTTCTTCCAAATCGAGTAATGTAACTATAGAAACGACAGGATTCTCTTTTGGGATACGACTACCTAATTTCCGATGAACTATCCCTTCTTTACCGCATCCCTAGCTCCCTCACATTGGCGAATTAACCCAGAAATTGCATCGCTATTAAATACTATGGGTTCTATGACTTCTCCTTGTAAATCGTGTAACGTTTGTATGGAAACGACAGAATTTTCTTTTGGGATACGACTATCTCCTTTCCGATGAACTATTCCTTCTTTACTGCATCCCTCGCTCCCTCGCATTGACGAATTAAGACAGAATTTGCGTCGCTAAGAACTACCATGGGTTCTATGGCATCTCCTTCTAAATCGAGTAACGTTTCAATGGAAACTGGATTTTCATTTCGAAAACGGCTTTCTCCTTTCCGAAGCTCCATTCCTTCTTTACTGCATCCCTCGCTCCCTAACATTGACGAATTAACACAGATATTGCCTCGCTATGAGCTACTATGGTTACCAAAACGTCTCCTTCAAAATCGAGTAACGTATCTATGGAAACGACAGGATTTTCTTTTGGGATACGACTATTTCCTTTCCGATGCAGTATTCCTTCTTTACTGCATCCTTCAATACCTCACATTGACGATTTAACACAGAAATTGCGGCGCTATTAAATACTATGGGTTCTATGACATCTCCTTCTATGTATGTTTCTATGGAAACGACAAGGTTTTCTTTTGGGTTACCAGTATCTCCTTTCCGATGCACTATCCCTTCTTTACTGCAACCCTCGCTCCCTCATATTGAATAATTAACACAGAAATTGCGTCGCTATGATATACAGTGGCTACTATGACACCTCCTTATAAATCGAGTAGCGTTTCAATGGAAACGACAGGATTTTTTTGGGATACGTCTATCTCCATTCCGATGCACTATTCCTTCTTTACGGCATCCCTCGCTCCCTCACAGTGACGAATTAACACAGAAATTGCGTCGCAATGAAATACTTTGGGTTCTATGACTTCTCCTTCTAAATCGAGTAACGTTTCCATGGAAACGACAGGATTTTCTTTTGGGATACGAGTTTCACCTTTCTGATGCACTATTCCTTTTTTACTGCATCCCTCGCTCCCTCACACTGACGAACTAACACAGAGATTGCATCGCTATGAAATACTATGGAATCAATGACTTCTCCTTCTAAATGGAGTAACGTCTCAGTGGTTACGACAGGATTTTTTTTTTGGGATACGAGTATCTCCTTTCCGATGCACTATTCCTCATTGAATGCCTCCCTCGCTCCCTCACATTGACGAATTAACACAGAAATTGCATTGCTATGATATTCTGTGGGTTCTATGACTTCTCCTTCTAAATCGAGTAACGTTTCTATGGAAACGAATGGTATTTCTTTTGGGTTGCGAGTATCTCCGTTCCGATGCACTATTGCCTCTTTACTGCATCCCTCGCTCCCTCACATAGCCGATTTATCACAGAAATTGCGTCGCTATGAAATACTATTGGTGCTGTGACATCTCCATCTAAATCGAGGAATGCTTCTATAAAAAGGACAGGATTTTCTTTTGGGATTCGCGTAACTCCTTTCCGATGCACTATTCCTTCTTTACAGCATCCCTCGCTCCTTCACATTGACGAATTAACACAGATATTGCATCGCTATGAAATACTATGGGTTCTACGACTTCTCCTTCTAAATCGAGTAACGTTTCTATGGAAACGACAGGAATGTCTTTTGGGATGCGAGTATGACCTTTCCGATGCAATATTCCTCCCTTACTGCATCCCTCGCTCCCTCACATAGACGAATTAACACAGATATTGCATCGCTATGAAATACTATGGGTTCTATGACTTCTCCTTCTAAATCGAGTAACGTTTCTATGGAAACGACAGGAATATCTTTTGGGATAAGAGTATATCCTTTCCAATGCACTATTCCTTCATTACTGCATCCCTCGCTCCCTCCCATAGGCAAATTAACACAGAAATTGCGTCGCTATGAAATACTGTGGGTTCTATGACATCTCCTTCTAAATCGAGCAACGTTTCAATGGAAACGACAGGAATTTCTTCTGGGATGCGAGTATTTCCTTTCCGATGCACTATTGGTTCTTTACAGCATCCCACGAATCCTCACATAGACGAATTAGCGCAGAAAATTCGTCGCTCTGAAATACTATGGGTTCTTTGACTTCTCCTTCTACATCGCGTAACGTTTCTATGGAAACGACAGGATTTTCTTTTGGGATACGAGTATCTCCTTTCCGATGCACTATTCCTCCCTTACTGCATCCCTTGCTCCCTCACATAGACGAATTAACACAGAAATTGCGTCGGTATGAAATACTGAGGGTTCTGTGACTTCTAATTCGAAATCGAGTAACGTTTCTATGGAAAAGACAGGATTTTCTTTTGGAATACGCGTATCTCCTTTCCGATGCACTATTCCTTCGTTTCTGCATCCCTCGCTCACTCACATTGACGAATCAACAATTTAATTGCATCGCTATGAAATACTATGGGTTCTATGTCTCCTCCTTCTAAATCGAGTAACGTTTCAATGGAAACGACAGGAATTACTTCTGCGATTCGAATATTTCCTCTCCGATGCACTATTGCTTCTTTACTGCATCCCTCGCTCCCTCACATAGAGGAATTAACACAGAAATTGCGTCGCTATGAAATACTATGGGTTCTATGACTTCTCCTTCTAAATCGCGTAACGTTTCTATGGACACCACAGGAATTTCTTTTGGGATACGAGTATCTGCCTTCCGATGCACTATTCCTCCCTTACTGCATCCCTCGCTCCCTCACATAGACGAATTAACACAGATATTGCATCGCTATGAAATACTATGGGTTCTATGACTTCTCCTTCTAAATCGAGTAACGTTTCTATGTAAACGACAGGTATATCTTTTGGGATAAGAGTATGTCCTTTCCAATGAACTATTCCTTCTTTACTGGATCCCTCGCTCCCTCCCATAGACGAATTAACACAGAAATTGCGTCGCTATGAAATACTATGGGTTCTATGACATCTCCATCTAAATCGAGCAACGTTTCAATGGAAACGACAGGAATTTCTTCTGGGATGCGAGTATTTCCTTTCCGATGCACTATTGCTTCTTTACAGCATCCCTTGCTCCCTCACATAGACGAATTAGCACAGAAATTGCGTCGCTCTGAAATACTATGGGTTCTATGACTTCTCCTTCTACATCGCGTAACGTTTCTATGGAAATAACAGGATTTTCTTTTGGTATACGAGTAACTCCTTTCCGATGCACTATTCCTCCCTTACTGCATCCCTTGCTCCCTCACATAGACGAATTAACACAGAAATTGCGTCGGTATGAAATACTGAGGGTTCTATGACTTCTCCTTCTAAATTGAGTAACGTTTCTATGGAAAAGACAGGATTTTCTTTTGGAATACGCGTATCTCCTTTCCGATGCACTATTTTTCGTTTCCGCATCCCTCGCTCCCTCACATTGACGAATCAACACAGTAATTGCATCGCTATGAAATACTATGGATTCTATGTCTTCTCCTTCTAAATCGAGTAACGTTTCTATGGAACTGACAGGAATTTCTTTTGGGATACGAGTATCTCCTTTCGATGCACTATTCCTTCTTTATTGCATCCCTCGCTCCCTCACATAGACGAATTAACTCAGAAATTGCGTCGCTATGAAATACTATGGTTCAGTGACTTCTCTTTCTAAATCTAGTAACGTTTCTATGGAAACGACAATATTTTCTTTTGGGATACGACTATCTCCTCTCCGATACACTATACGTTTATTACGGCATCCCTCGCTCCCTCACATTCACGAAGTAACACAGAAATTGCGTCGCTATGAAATACTATGGGTCCTATGACATCTCCATCTAAATCGAGTAACGTTTCTATGGAAACGACAGGATTTTCTTTTGGGATACGAGTATCTCCTTTCCGATGCACTATTTCTTCTTTACTGCATCCCTCGCTCCCTCACATTGACAAATTAACATAGAATATGCGTCGCTATGAAATACTATGGGTTCTATGACATCTCCTTCTAAATCGAGTAACGTTTCAATCGAAATGACAGGAATTTCTTCTGGGATGCGAGTATTTCCTTTCCGATTCACTATTGCTTCTTTACAGCATCCCTCGCTCCCTCACATAGACGAATTAGCACAGAAATTGCGTCGCTCTGAAATACTATGGGTTCTATGACTTCTCCTTCTACATCGCGTAACGATTCTATTGAAACGACAGGATTTTCTTTTGGGATTCGAGTATCTCCTTTCCGATGCACTATTCCTCCCTTACTGCATCATTCGTTCCCTCACATTGAAGAATTAACACAGAAATTGCGTCGGTATGAAATACTATGGGTTCTATGACTTCTCCTTCTAAATCGAGTAACGTTTCTATGGAAAAGACAGGATTTTCTTTTGGAATACGCGTATATCCTTTCCGATGCACTATTCCTTCATTTCTGCATCCCTCGCTCCCTCACATTGACGAATCAACACAGTAATTGCATCGCTATGAAATACTATGGGTTCAATGACTTCTCTTTCTAAATCTAGTAACGTTTCTATGGTAACGACAGGTATTTCTTTTGGGATACGACTTTCTCCTTCCCGATGCTCAATTCCTTCTTTACTGCATCCGTTGCTCCCTCACACTGACGAATTAACACAGAAATTGCATCGCTATGAAATACTATGGGTTCTATGACAGGTCCTTCTAAATCGAGTGACGATTCAATGGAAACGACAGGATTATCTTTTCGGATACGAGTATCTCCTTTCCGATGCGCTACTCCTTCTTTACTGCATCCCACTCCCCTCACATTGACGACTTTACAAAGAAATTGCGTCGCTATGAAATACTGTGGGTTCTATGACTTCTCCTTCTAAATCGAATAACGTTTCTATCGAAATGACAGAATTTTCATTTGGGATACGGGTATCTCCTTTCCGATGCACTATTCCTTTTTAACTGCATCCCTCGCTCCCTCACATTGATGAATTAATACAGAAATAGTATCGCTATGAAATACTATGTGTTCTATGACTTCTCCTTCTAAATCGAGTAACGTTTCTATGGAAACGACAGGATTTTCTTTTGGGATACGAGTATCTCCTTTCCGATGCACCATTCCTTCTTTACTGCATCCCTCGCTCCCTCACATTGACGAATTATCACAGAGATTGCGTCGCTATGAGATACCATGGGATCTATGACATCTCCATCTAAATCGTGTAACGTTTCTATGGAAACGACAGGATTTTCTTTTGGGATACGAGTATCCCTTTCCAATCCACTAATCCTTCTGTACTGCATCCCTCGCTCCATCACACTGACGAATTAACACAGCAATTGCGTCGCTATGAAACACCATGGGTTCTATGAATTATCCTTCTAAATCGAGTAACGTTTATAAGGAAACGACAGGTATTTCTTTTGGTATACGACTTTCTCCTTGCCGATGCTCAATTCCTTCTTTACTGCATCCGTTGCTCCCTCACATAGACAAATTGACACAGAAATTGCGTCGTTATGAAATACTATGTGTTCTATGACGTCTCCTTCATAATCGAGTTACGTTTCTACTGGAACAACGAGAATTTCTTTTGGGATACGAGTATCTGCTTTCCTATGCACAATTCCTTCTTTACTGCGTCCCTCGCTCCCTCACGTTGACGAATTAACACAGAGATTGCGTCGCTATGAAATACTATGGGTTCTATGACAACTCCTTCTAAATCGAGTAAAGTTTCTATGGGAACGACAGGATTTTCTTTTGGGATACGAGTATCTCCTTTCCGATGGACTATTCCTACTTTACTGCATCCGCTGCTCCATCACACTGACGAATTAACACAGAAATTGCGGCGCTATGAAATACTATGGGTTCTATGACATCTCTTTCTAAATCGAGTAACGTTTCTATGGAAAAGAATAGATTTTCTTTTGGGATACGACTGCCTCTTATCCGATGCACTATTCCTCCTTTACCGCATCCCTCGCACCCTCACATTGACGAATTAACACAGAAATTGCGTCGCTATGAAATACTGTAATTTCTATGGCATCTCTTTCTAAATCGAGTAACGTTTCTATGGAAACGACACGATCTAGTCTTGGGATACGACTAACTCCATTCCGATTCAATTTTCCTTCTTTACTGCATCCCTCGCTCCCTCACATTGACGAATTAACCCAAATATTGCGTCGCTATGAAATACTGTAATTTCTATGGCATCTCTTTCTAAATCGAGTAACGTTTCTATGGAAACGACAGGATTTTGTCTTGGGATACGACTATCTCCTTTCGGATGCAATTTTTCCTTCTTTACCGCACCCCTCGCTCCCTCACATTGACGAATTAACACAGAAATGGCGTCGCTATTAAATACAATGCGTTCAATGACTTCTCCTTCAAAAGGAAGTAACGTTTCTATGGAAACGACAGGATTTTCGTTTGGGATACGAGTATTTCCTTTCCGATGCACTATTCCTTCTTTACTGCATCCCTCGCTCCCTCACATTCACGAATTAACACAGAAATTGCGTCGCTATGAAAAACTTTGTGTTCTATGACGTCTCCCTCCAAATCGAGTTACGTTTCTATGGAAACGACAGGATTTTCCTATGGGAAATATGTATCTCCTTTCCGATGCACTAATCCTTCTTTACTGCACTCCTCGCTCCCTCACATCGACGAAATAACACAGAAATTGCGTCGCTATGAAATTCTATTCGTTCTACGACATCTCTAACTAAATCGAGAAACGTTTCTATGGTAACGACAGGATTTTCTTTTTGGATACGAGAATCCCCTTTCCGATGCACTAATTCTACTGTACTGCATCCCTCGCTCCATCACACTGACGAATTAACACAGCAATTGCGTCGCTATGAAGTACTATGGGTTCTATGAATTATCCTTCTAAATCGAGTAACGTTTCTATGGAAACGAAAGGATTTTCATTTCGGATACGACTGCCTCTTATCCGATGCACTATCCATCTTCACTGCATCCTTCGCTCCCTCACATTGACGAATTAACACAGAAATTGCGTTGCTATGAAATACTGTAATTTCTATGGCATCTCTTTCTAAATCGAGTAACGTTTCTACGGTAACGACAGGATTTTCATTTTCGATACGAGTATTTCCTTTCCGATGCGCTATTCTTTCCTTACTGCATTCTTCGCTCCATCTCACTGACGAATAAACACAGAAATTGAGTCGTTATGAAATCCAATGGGCTCTATGACTTCTCCTTCTAAATCGAGTAACGTTTCTATGGAAAAGACTGGATTTACTTTTGGGATACGTCTATCTCCTTTCCGATGCACTATTCCTTCTTCACTGCATCCCTCGCTCCCTCACATTGACGAATTAACACAGAAAATGCGTCGCCATGAATTACTATGCGTTCAATAACTTCTCTTTCAAAAGCGAGTAACATTTCTATGGAAACATCTGGATTCTCCTTTGGGTTACGAGTATCTCCATTGCGATGCACAATTCCTTCTTTTCTGCATCCCTCGCTCCCCCAAATCGACGAATTAGCACAGAAATTGCGTCGCTGTAAGATACCATGGAGTCTATGACATCTCCATCTACATCGAGTAACGTATCTATGGAAATGACAGGATTTTGTTTTGGGATACGAGTATCTCCTTTCCAATGCACTATTCCTTCTTTACTGCATCCCTCGCTCCCTCACTTTGACGAATTAACACAGAAATTGCGTCGCTATAAGATACCATGGGGTCTATGACATCTCCAGCTAAATCGAGTAACGTATCTATGGAAATGACAGGATTTTCTTTTGGGATACGAGTATCTCCTTTCCAATGCACTATTCCTTCTTTACTGCTTCCCTCGCTCCCTCACATTGACGAATTAACACTAAAATTGTGTCGCTATGAAATACTATGGGTTCTATGACATCTCCTTCTGAATCGAGTAACGTTTCATTGGGATACGACAGGAATTTCTTTTGGGATGCGAGTATCTCCTTTCCGATGCACTATTTCTACTTTACTGCATCCGCCGCTCCATCACACTGACGAATTAACACAGAAATTGCGTCGCTATTAAATACTATGTGTCCTATGACATCTCTTCTAAATCGAGTAACGTCCTTATGGAAACGACAGGAATTACTTTTAGGAAAGGAGTATCTCCTTTCCGATGCACTATTCCTTCTTTACAGCATTCCTCGCTCCCTCACATTCACGAATTAACATAGAAATTGCGTCGCTATGAAAAAATTTGTGTTCTATGACGTCTCCCTCCAAATCGAGTTACGTTTCTATGGAAACGACAGGATTTTCTTATTTGGAATTATGTATCTCCTTTCCGATGCACTAATCCTTCTTTACTGCACTCCTCGCTCCCTCACATCGACGAATTAACACAGAAAATGCGTCGCTATGAAATACTATTGGTTCTATGACATCTCTTACTAGATCGAGAAACGTTTCTATGGTAACGACAGGATTTTCTTTTTGGATACGAGTATCTGCTTTCCGATGCAATATTCTTTCCTTACTGCATTCTTCGCTCCATCTCACTGACGAATTAACACAGACATTGCGTCGCTGTGAAATACTATGGGCTCTATGACTTCTCTTTCTGAATTGAGTAACGTTTCTATGGAAACGACTGGTTTTTCTTTTGGGATTTGTCTATCTCCTTTCCGATGCACTATTCCTTCTTTACAGCATCCCTCGCTCCCTCACATTCACGAACTAACACAGAAATTGCGTCGCTATGAAACACTATGGGTTCAATGACTTCTCCTTCTAAATCGAGTAACGTTTCTATGGAATCGACAGGATTTACTTTTGGGATACGTGTATCTCCTTTCCGATGCACTTTTCCTTCTCTACAGCACCCCTCGCTACCTCAAATTAACGAATTAACACAGAAATTGCGTCGCTATGAAAATCTATGGGTTCTATGACATCTCCTTCTAAATCGAGTAACGTTTCTATGGAAACGATAGGATTTTCCTTTGGGATACGAATATCTATTTTCCGATGCACTATTCCTTCTTTACTGCATCCCTCGCTCCCTCAGACTGTCGAATTAACACAGAAATTGCGCCGCTATGAAATAATATGGGTTCTCTGACATCTCTTCTAAATCGAGTAACGTTTCTATGGAAACGACAGGATTTTGTTGTGGGATACGATAATCCCCTTTCCGATGCACTAATTCTACTGTACTGCATCCATCGCTCCATCACACTGACGAATTAACACAGCAATTGCGTCGCTATGAAGTACTATGGGTTCTATGAATTATCCTTCTAAATCGAGTAACGTTTCTATGGAAAAGAAAGGATTTTCTTTTCGGATACGACTGCCTCTTATCCGATGTACTATCCATCTTCACTGCATCCTTCGCCCCCTCACATTGACGAATTATCACAGAAATTGCGTTGCTATGAAATACTGTAATTTCTATGGCATCTCTTTCTAAATCGAGTAACGTTTCTACGGTAACGACAGGATTTTCATTTTCGATACGAGTATCTGCTTTCCGATGCGCTGTTCTTTCCTTACTGCATTCCTCGCTCCATCTCACTGACGATTAAACACAGAAATTGCGTCGTTTTGAAATCCTATGGGCTCTATGACTTCTCCTTCTAAATCGAGTAACGTTTCTATGGAAACGACTGGATTTTCTTTTGGGATACGTCTATCTCCTTTCCGATGCACAATTCCTTCTTTACTGCACCCCTCGCTCCCTCACATTGACGAATTAACACAGAAATTGCGTCGCTATAAGATACCATGGGGTCTATGGCATCTCCATCTAAATCGAGTAACGTATCTATGGAAATGACAGGATTTTCTTTTGGGATACGAGTATCTCCTTTCCAATGCACTATTCCTTCTTTACTGCATCCCTCGCTCCCTCACATTGACGAATTAACACAGAAATTGCGTCGCTATGAAATACTACGGGTTCTATGACATCTCCTTCTGAATCAAGTAACATTTCTATGGAAAGGACAGAATTTTCTTTTGGGATTCGACTATCCCCTTTCCGGTGCACTATTCCTTCTGTACTACATCCCTCGCTCCATCACACTGACGAATTAACACAGCAATTGCGTCGCTATGAAATACTATGGGTTCTATGAATTATCCTTCTTAATCGAGTAACGTTTCTATGGAAACGACAGGTATTCCTTTTGGGATACGACTATCTCCTTTCCGTTGCTCAATTCCTTCTTTACTGCATCATTCGCTCCCTCACATTGACGAATTAACACAGAAATTGCATCGCTATGAAATATTATGGGATCTATGACGAGTAAGGTTTCTGTGGAACCGACAGGATTTTCTATTGGGATAACAGTATCTCCTTTACGATGCACTATTCTTTCTTCACTGCATCCCTCGCTCCCTCACATTGACGAATTAACACAGATATTGCGTCACTATGAGATACTATGTGTTCTATGACATCTCCTTCTAAATCGAGTAACGTTTCTATGGAAACGACAGGATTTTCTTTAGGGATACGACTATCTCCTTTCCGATGCTTAATTCCTTCTTTACTGCATCCCTCGCTCCCTCACATTGACGAATTAACACAGAAATTGCGTCACTATGAGATACTTTGTGTTCTATGACATCTCCTTCTAAATCGAGTAACGTTTCTATGGAAACGACAGGATTTTCTTTAGGGATACGAGTATCTCCTTTTCGATGCACTATTCCTTCTTTACTGCATCGCTCGCTCCATCACATTGACGAATTAACACAGAAAGTGCGTCGCTATGAAATACTATGGGTTCTATGACACCTCCGTCTAAATCGAGTAACGTTTCTATGGAAACGAAAGGATTTTCTTTTGGGATACAAGCATCTCCTTTCCGGAGCACTATTCCTTCTTTACTGCATCCCTCGCTCCCTCACATTGACGAATTAACACAGAAATTGACTCGCTATGAAATATTTAGGGATTTATGACATCTCCATCCAAATCGTGTAATGTTTCTGTGGAAACGACAGGATTTTCCTTTGGGATACGAGTATCTCCTTTCCGATGCACTATTCCTTCCTTACTGCATCCCCCGCTCCATCACACTGACGAATTAACACAGAAATTGCTTCGCTATTAAATACTATGCGTTCTATGACATCTCTTCTAAATCGAGTAACGTCTCTATGGAAACGACAGGAATTACTTTTAGGAAACGAGTATCTCCTTTCCGATGCACTATTACTTCTTTACAGCATTCCTCGCTCCCTCACATCGACGAATTAACACAGACATTGTGTCGCTATGAAATACTATGTGTTCTATGACATCTCCCTTTACATCGAGTAACGTTTCAATGGAAATATCAGGAATTTCTTTTGGGATACGAGTATCTCCTTTCCGATGCACTATTCCTTCTTTACTGCATCCCTCGATCAATCACACTGACGAATTAACACAGAAATTGCGTCGGAATGAAATACTATTGGTTCTATGAAATCACCTTCTAAATAGAGTAACGTTTCTACGAAAACGACAGAATTTTCTTTTGGGATACGAGTATCTCCTTTCCGATGCACTATTCCTTCTTTACTGCATCGCTCGCTCCATCACATTGACGAATTAACACAGAAAGTGCGTAGCTATGAAATACTATGGGTTCTATGACACCTCCGTCTAAATCGAGTAACGTTTCTATGGAAACGGAAGGATTTTCTTTTGGGATACAAGCATCTCCTTTCCGGAGCACTATTCCTTCTTTACTGCATCCCTCGCTCCATCACATTGACGAATTAGACACAGACATTGCGTCGCTATGAAATATTATGTGATCTAAGACATCTCCATCTTAATCGAGTAACGTTTCTGTGGAAGCGACAGTATTTTCTTTTGGGATACGAGTATCTCCTTTCCGATGCACTATTCCTTCTTCACTGCACCCCTCGCTCCCTCTAATTGACCAGTTAACACAGAAATTGCGTCGCTATGAAATACTATGAGTTCCATGACATATCCTTCTAAATCGAGTAACGTTTCAATGGAAACGACAGGATTTTTGTTGGGATGCGAGTATCTCCTTTCCGATGCACTATTCCTTCCTTACTGCATCGCTCCCTCACATTGACGAATTAACACAGAAATTGCGTCGCTATGAAATACTATGTGTTCTATGACGTCTCCTTCTAAATCGAGTAACGTTTCAACGGAAACGGCAGGATTTTCTTTTGGGATACGATTATCTGCTCTCCGATGCACTATTCCTTCTTTACTGCATCCCTCGATCAATCACACTGACGAATTAACACAGAAAGTGCGTCGCTATGAATTACTATGCGTTCAATGACTTCTACTTCTAAATCGAGTAACGGTTCTATGGAAACGACAAGATTTTCTTTTGGGATACGAGTATCTCCTTTCCAATGCACTATTCCTTCTTTACTGCATCCCTCGATCAACCACACTGACGAATTAACACAGAAATTGAGTCGCAATGAAATACTATGGCTTTAATGACTTATACTTCTAAATCGAGTAACGGTTCTATGGAAACGACAGGATTTTCTTTTGGGATACGAGTATCTCCTTTCCGATGCACTATTCCTTCTTTACTGCATCCCTCGCCCCCTCACATTGACGAAATAACACAGAAATTGCGTCGCTATAAAATACTATTAGTTCTATGAAATCGCCTTCTAAATACAGTAACGTTTCTACGGAAACGACAGGATTTTCATTTAGGATACGAGTAACTCCTTTCCGATGCACTATTCCTTCCTTACTGCATCCCTGGCTCCCTCACATTGACGAATTAACACAGAAATTGCGTCGTTATGGAAAACTATGGGTTCTATGACACCTCCGTCTAAATCGAGTAACGTTTCTATGGAAACGACAGGGTTTTCTTTCGGGATACGAGTATCTCCTTTCCAGTGCACTATTCCTTCTTTACTGCATCCCTCGCTCCATCACATTGACGAATTAGACACAGAAATTGCGTCGCTATGAAATTCTATGGGTTCTATGACATCTCTTCTAAATCGAGTAACGTTTCTATGGAATCGACAGGATTTTCTTTTGGGATACGAGTATCCCCTTTCCGATACACTGTTCCTTGTGTACTGCATCCCTCGCTCCATCACACTGACGGATTAACACAGCAATTGCGTCGTTATGAAATACTATGCGATCTATGAATTATCCTTCTAAAACGAGTAACGTTTCTATGGAAACGACAGGTATTTCTTTTGGGATACGACTATCTCCATTCCGATGCTCAATTCCTTCTTTACTGCATCCCTCGCTCTCTCACATTGACGAATTAACACAGAAATTTCGTCGCTATGAAATACTGTGCGTTTAATGACTTCTATTTCTAAATCGAGTAACGTCTCTATGGAAACGACAGGATTTTCCTTTGGGATACGAGTATCTCCTTTCCGATGCACTAATCCTTCTTTACTGCATCCCTCGCTCCCTCACATTGACGAATTAACACAGAAATTGACTCGCTATGAAATATTATGGGATCTATGACATCTCCATCCAAATCGAGTAATGTTTCTGTGGAAACGACAGGATTTTCCTTTGGGATACGAGTATCTCCTTTACGGTGCACTATTCCTTCTTCACTGCATCCCTCGCTCCCTCAAATTGACGAATTAACACAGAAATTCCGTCGCTATGAAATACTATGGGTTCTATGACATCTCCTTCTAAATCAAGTAACGTTTCTATGGAAACGACAGGATTATCTTTTGGAATACGAGGATCCGCTTTGCGATGCACTACTCCTCCTTTCCTGCATCCCCCGCTCCATCACACTGACGAATTAACACAGCAATTGCGTCGCTATGAATTACTATGGGTTCTAAGACTTCACCTTCTAAATCGGGTAACGTTTCTATTTAAACGACGGGATTTTCTTTTGGGATACGACTATCTATTTTCCGATGCACAATCCCATTTTTAATGCATCCCTCGCTCCTTCACATGGAAGTATTAACACAGAACTTGCGTCGCTATGAATTATTATGTGTTCTATTACATCTCCATCCAAATTGAGTAACGTTTCTATGGAAACGACAAGACCTCCATTTGGGATACGACTATCTCCTTTCCGATGCACTATTCCTTCTTTACTGCATCCCTCCATCAATCACACTAACGAATTAACAGAGATTGCGTCGCTATGAAACACTATGCGTTCAATGACTTCTACTTCTAAATCGAGTAACGGTTCTATGGAAACGACAGGATTTACTTTTGGGATACGAGTATCTCCTTTCCGATGCACTATTCCTTCTTTACTGCATCCATCGATGAATCACACTGACGAATTAACACAGAAATTGCGTCGCTATGAAATACTTTGGGTTCAATGACTTCTACTTCTAAATCGAGTAACGGTTCTATGGAAGAGACAGGATTATCTTTTGGGATACGAGTATCTCCTTTCCGATGCACTATTCCTTCTTTACTGCAGAACTCGCTCCATCACATTGACGAATTAGACAGAGAAATTGGCTCGCTATGAAATACTATGAATTCTATATCATCTCCTTCTAAATCGAGTAACCTTTCTATGGAACGACTGGATTTCCTTTAGGGATACGAGTACCTCCTTTCCGATGCACTATTCCTTCATTACTGCATCCCTCGCTCGGTCACATTGACGAATTAACACAGAAATTTTGTCGCTATGAACTACTGTGGGTTCTATGACATCTCCTTCTAAATCGAGTAACGTCTCTATGGATACCACAGGAGTTTCTTTTGGGATACGAGTATCTCGCTTCCGATGCACTATTCCTTCTTTACTGCATCCCTCGCTCACTCACATTGACGAATTAACACAGAAATTGCGTCGCTATGAAATAGTATGGGTTCTATGACATCTCCTTCTAAATCGAGTAACGTTTCTACGGAAATGACAGGATTTTCTTTTGGGATACGAGTATCTCGCCTCCGATGCACTATTCCTTCTTTACTGCATCCCTCGCTCCATCACATTGACGAATGAACACAGAAATTGCGTCGCTAATAAATACTATGGGATCTATGACATCTCCTTCTAAATCGAGTAACGTTACTATGGAAACGACAGGATTTTCTTTTGGGACACGACTATCTCCTTCCCGATGCACTATTCCTTCATTACTGCATCCCTCGTTCCATCACACTGACGAATTAACACAGAAATTGCGTCGCTATGAAATACTATGGGTTCCATGACCTCTCCTTCTAAATCGAGTAACGTTTCTATGGAAACGACAGATTTTTCTTTTGGGGTACCACTATCTCCTTCCCGATGCCCAATTCCTTATTTACTGCATCCCTCGCTCCTTCACTTCGACGAATTAACACAGATATTGCGTCGCTATGAAATACTATTAGTTCTATGTCATCTCCATCTAAATCAAGTAACGTTTCTATGGAAACGACAGGACATCCTTTTGGGATACGAGTATCTCCTTTCCGATGCACTATTCCTTCTTTACTGCATCCCTCGCTCCATCACATTGACAAATTGACACATAAATAGCGTCGCTACGAAATACTATGGGTTCTATGACATCTCCTTCTAAATGGAGTAACGTTTCAATTGAAAGCAGGCGATTTTCTTTTCGGAAACGATTATCTCCTTTCAAATGCACTATTCCTTCTTTATTGCAACCTTCGCTCTCTCACATAGACGAAATAACACAGTAATTCCGTCGCTATGAAACACTATGGGTTCTATGACATCTCCTTCTAAATCGAATTCCGTTCCTATGGAAACGACAGGATTTTCTTTTGGGATACGAGTACCTCCTTTCCGATGCCCTATTCCTACTTTACTGCATCCCTAGCTCCATCACATTGACGAATGAACACAGAAATTGCGTCGCTAATAAATACTATGGGATCTATGACATCTCCTTCTAATTCGTGTAACGTTTCTATGGAGCGACATGATTTTCTTTTCGGATATGACTATCTCTTTTCCGACGCACAATACCGTCTTTACTGCATCCCTCGCTCCTTCACATTCAGGAATTAACAAAGAAATTGCGTCGCTATGAAATACTATGGGTTCTAGGACATCTCCTTCAAAATCGGGTAACGTTTCTATTGAAACGACAGGATATTCATTTGGGAGACGACTATCTCCTTTACGATGCACCGTTCCTTCTTTACTGCATCCCTCGCTCCCTCACAATGACGAATTAACACAGAAATTGCGTTGCTATGAAATACTATGGGTTCTATGACAACTCCTTCTAAATCGAATAACGTTTCTATGGAAACGACAGGATTTTCTTTTGGGATACGAGTTTTTCCTTTCCGATGCACTATTCCTACTTTACTGCATCCCTCACTCCCTCACACTGACGAATTAACACAGAAATTGCGTCGCTATGAAATACTATGGGTTATTTGACTTCTTCTCCTAAATCGAGTAGCGTTTCTATAGAAACGACAGGATTCTCTTTTGGGGTACGACTATTTCCTTCCCGATCCCAGTTCCTTCTTTACTGCATCCCTTGCTCCTTCACATTGAAGAATTAACACAGAAATTGCGTCGCTATGATATACTATGGGTTCTATGACATCTCCTTCTAAATCGAGTAACGTTTCAATTGAAAGCAGACGATTTTCTTTTCGGAAACGATTATCTCCTTTAAATGCACTATTCCTTCTTTATTGCAACCCTCGCTCCCTCACATAGACGAAATAACACAGAACTTGCGTCGCTATGAAATACTATGGGTTCTATGACATCTCCTTCTAAATCGAATTCCGTTCCTATGGAAACGACAGGATTTTCTTTTGGGATACGAATACCTCCTTTCCGATGCACTATTCCTACCTTACTGCATCCCTCGCTCCATCACATTGACGAATGAACACAGAAATTGCGTCGCTAATAAATACTATGGGATCTATGACATCTCCTTCTAATTCGAGTAACGTTTCTATGGAAGCGACAGGATTTTCTTTTGGGATACGAGTACCTCCATTCCGATGCACTATTCCTACTTTACTGCATCCCTCGCTCCATCACATTGACGAATGAACACAGAAATTGCGTCGCTCTGAAATACTATTAGTTCTATGTCATCTCCATCTAAATCGAGTAACGTTTCTATGGAAACGTTTGGATTTTCTTTTGGGATACGAGTATCCCCTTTCCGATGCACAATTCCTTCTTTACTGCATCCCTCGCTCCATCACATTGACAAATTAACACATAAATTGCGTCGCTAGGAAATACTATGGGTTCTATGAGTTCTTTTTCAAAATCGGGTAACGTTTCTATTGAAACGACAGGATTTTCTTTTGGGAGACGACTATCTCCTTTCCGATGTACTATTCCTACTTTACTGCATCCCTCGCTCCCTCACATTGGCGAAGTAACACGGAAATTCCGTCGCTATGAAATACTATGGGTTCTATGAGATCTCTTCTAAATCGAGTAACGTTTCAATGGAAACGACAGGATTTTCTTTTGGGGTAGGAGTATGTCCTTTCCGATGCACTATTCCTTCTTTACTGCATCCCTCGCTCCATCATACTGACGAATTAACACAGAAATTGCGTCGCTATGAAATACTATGGGTTATTTGACTTCTCCTTCTACATCGAGTAACGTTTCTATAGAAACGACAGGATTCTCTTTTGAGATACGACTATTTCCTTCCCGATTCCCAATTCCTTCTTTACTGCATCCCTCGCTCCTTCACATTGAAGAATTAACACAGAAATTGCGTCGCTATGAAATACTATGGGTTCTATGACATCTCCTTCTAAATCGAGTAACGTTTCAATTGAAACCAGACGATTGTCTTTTCGGATACGATTATCTCCTTTCAAATGCATTATTCCTTCTTTATTGCAACCCTCGCTCCCTCACATAGACGAAATAACACAGACATTGCGTCGCTATGAAATACTATGGGTTCTATGACATCTCCTTCTAAAACGAGTAACGTTTTAATGGAAACGACAGGATTTCCGTGTGGGATTCGACTATCTCCTTTCCGATGCAACTATTCCTATTTTTACAGCATCCCTCGCTCCCTCAAATTGACCAGTTAACACAGAAATTGCGTCGCTATGATTTACTATGAGCTCTATGACATCTCCTTCTAAATCGAATTACGTTCCTATGGAAACGACAGGATTTTCTTTTGGGATACGAGTACCTCCTTTCCGATGCACTATTCCTACTTTACTGCATCCCTCGCTCCATCACATTGACGAATGAACACAGAAATTGCGTCGCTCTGAAATACTATTAGTTCTATGTCATCTCCATCTAAATCGAGTAACGTTTCTATGGAAACGACAGGACATCCTTTTGGGATACGAGTATCTCCTTTCCGATGCACTATTCCTTCTTTACTGCATCCCTCGCTCAATCACATTGACGAATTAACACAGAAATTGCGTCGCTGTTAAATACTATGGGATCTATGACATCTTCTTCTATTTCGAGTAACGCTTCTATGAAAACGACAGGATTTACTTTTGGGATACGGCTATCTCCTATCCGATGCCCTATTCCTTCTTAATTGCATCCCTCGCTCTCTCACATTGACGAATTGACACAGAAATTGCGTCGCTATGAAATACTATGGGTTCTATGACATCTCGTTCTAAAACGAGTAACGTTTCTATGGAAACGTTTGGATTTTCTTTTGGGATACGATTATCCCCTTTCCGATGCACAATTCCTTCTTTACTGCATCCCTCGCTCCATCTCATTGACAAATTAACACATAAATTGCGTCGCTAGGAAATACTATGGGTTCTATGAGTTCTTTTTCAAAATCGGGTAACGTTTCTATTGAAACGACAGGATTTTCTTTTGGGAGACGACTATCTCCTTTCCGATGTACTATTCCTACTTTACTGCATCCCTCGCTCCCTCACATTGGCGAAGTAACACGGAAATTCCGTCGCTATGAAATACTATGGGTTCTATGAGATCTCTTCTAAATCGAGTAACGTTTCAATGGAAACGACAGGATTTTCTTTTGGGGTAGGAGTATGTCCTTTCCGATGCACTATTCCTTCTTTACTGCATCCCTCGCTCCATCATACTGACGAATTAACACAGAAATTGCGTCGCTATGAAATACTATGGGTTATTTGACTTCTCCTTCTACATCGAGTAACGTTTCTATAGAAACGACAGGATTCTCTTTTGAGATACGACTATTTCCTTCCCGATTCCCAATTCCTTCTTTACTGCATCCCTCGCTCCTTCACATTGAAGAATTAACACAGAAATTGCGTCGCTATGAAATACTATGGGTTCTATGACATCTCCTTCTAAATCGAGTAACGTTTCAATTGAAACCAGACGATTGTCTTTTCGGATACGATTATCTCCTTTCAAATGCACTATTCCTTCTTTATTGCAACCCTCGCTCCCTCACATAGACGAAATAACACAGACATTGCGTCGCTATTAAATACTATGGGTTCTATGACATCTCCTTCTAAAACGAGTAACGTTTTAATGGAAACGACAGGATTTCCGTGTGGGATTCGACTATCTCCTTTCCGATGCAACTATTCCTATTTTTACAGAATCCCTCGCTCCCTCAAATTGACCAGTTAACACAGAAATTGCGTCGCCATGATTTACTATGAGCTCTATGGCATCTCCTTCTAAATCGAATTACGTTTCTATGGAAACGACAGGATTTTCTTTTAGGATACAAGTACCTCCTTTCCGATGCTCTATTCCTACTTTACTGCATCCCTCGCTCCATCACATTGACGAATTAACACAGAAATTGCGTCGCTCTGGATTACTATTACTTCTATGACATCTCCATCTATATCGAGTAACGTTTCTATGGAAACGACAGGACATCCTTTTGGGATACGAGTATCTCCTTTCCGATGCACTATTCCTTCTTTACTGCATCCCTCGCTCCATCACATTGACGAATTAACACAGAAATTGCGTCGCTGTTAAATACTATGGGATCTATGACATCTCCTACTAATTCGAGTAACGTTTCTATGGAAACGAAATGATTTACTTTTGGGATACGGCTATCTCCTTTCCGATGCTCTATTCCTTTTTAATTGCATCCCTCGCTCCCTCACATTGACGAATTGACACAGAAATTGTGTCGCTATGAAATACTATGGGTACTATAACATCTCGTTCTAAAACGAGTAACGTTTCTATGGAAACGAATGGATTTTCTTTTGGGATACGAGTATCTCCTTTCCGATGCACTATTCCTACTTTACTGCATCCCTCGCTCCCTCACATAGGCGAAGTAACACAGATATTGCGTCGCTATGAAATACTTTGGGTTCTATGAGATCTCTTCTAAATCGAGTAACGTTTCAATGGAAACGACAGGATTTTCTTTTGGGATTGGAGTATCTCCTTTCCGATGCACTATTCCTTCTTTACAACATCCCTCGCTCCATCACATTGACAAATTAACACATAAATTGCGTCGCCATGAAATACTATGGGTTCTATGACATCCCTTTTTAAATCGAGAAACGTGTCTATGGAAACGTTAGGATTTTCTTTTGGGATACGAGTATCTCCTTTCCGATGCACTAGTCCTTCCTTATTGCATCCCTCGCTCCCTCACATTGACGTTTTAACACAGAAATTGAGTCGCTATGAAATACTATGGGTTCTTTGACTTCTACTGCTAAATCGATTAACGTTTCTGTGGATACGACAGGAGTTTCGTTTCAGATACGTGTATCTCCTTTCGGATGCACTTTTCCTTCTTTACTGCAACCCTCGCTCCCTCACATTGACGAATTAATTCAGAAAATGCGTCGCTATGAAATATTATGGGTTCTATGACTTCTCCTTCTAAATCGAGAAACGTTTCTATGGGAACGATAGGATTTTCTTTTGGGATATTTATTTATTTACTTATTGCCCAATTATAGACCTGTTACCTGATGTTTAAAACAGGTCGTACATCTTACAATTTTCGGTTTTCATCTTTTTACAGTTTTCTTTCCTTTTGTTTTATCTACAAAATTTACAAAGAATGATTCAAAATAAAATTAATTTGAGGTTGAAATATAAATAAAATTTTGTTGTTTTTAAGAAGAATATAAAAAGAAGATAGGATAGATGAGAGATTTGTTAGTACCATCACCGAGTGTGACTGACGGTGAATACCTCGGAATGGTTTCATCGAGCCGTTGACCGCCAGTCACACACACACACACACACACACACAAATGGTTATTAGTAGAGAAATGTTTCTTATCCTATTTGTTACTAATCCTATGTATTAACTACATTAGGTGCGCATCCATGTACAGCATTTGGTGTTTTCTTGGCTAGATTGCCAGCAATTTGCTTATTTACTGTCACATCTCAGCTTCCTCCTGTTCCTCCTCATTGTCACTATTTTCGCTGTCACTGTGGGTGTCGCTGTCTATTCTCTGGAGATTTCTGTTACGCTGCACATAGGCATGTCTGTGACGTCGTGTCCGCATATACTCTTCATGTGTTGTTTTTGAAATACTGTTTGTCAGTGCGTTTAATTGTGCCCATTGTTCTTCGTCTCTTATTGCTGTGTATATATCTATGTCTGCATCTGTGTAATATAAGTGTAGTGTATGTCTATTGTTCGCGCATTGCCCGCAGAAAAAGACAGTGTGTTGTGGGGAACCTTCTTCCCCGCATGTGCATGTAGGTGTCTGCCTCAGACTCACGCGGTTTAAGTGCGTGGGATAAGGTCCGTGCCCGGTTAAGAAATGTACCATACCGCGGCTGGGATCGACATGTCTCATTCTCAACCGCTCCCTTATGTCAGGGAGGAAGTCGTGCAGTCTACGTCCCTTATCACTTACACCCCACTCACCTTGGCGTGTATCCAAACGCCAACTTCTAAGGTGATGTATCGTCTCTATGTGCATACCGGTTATTGTGTGTACCTTATCTAGTCTCCCCACCTTTAACCAGTACCTTGCAGCTCTGTATTTGATCGTGATATCTATGGGGCATATTCCGAGCACCACACACAGTGCATCCGCTGAGGGGGTACCGAAGGCTCCAGATAGCCAAAGTAGGACACTTCTCTGCCCTCGTCTGACGGATGCTTTGTTGGTGACCACGTTCAGTCTATGTGCCCACGTGCTAGCTGCAAAGCTGAGTACTGATTCGAAGAGCGCACAGTGGTATGTACGTATGACTGGTAGAGGTAGTCTGTACTGTTTTGAATTTAGCCTCACCAGTTTGTGGAGTATTTTTTCTGCTTTGTCTGTTGTTAGCCTTATGTGTTCCTGGAAATTCAATTTTTCATCTATGTGTACCCCAAGATAGCGCGTAATGCGTGCTCGTTTGATGTTTGTGTCCCCAATTTTAACCGAAGGATTCCTTTGGAGTGATCCTTTCAGTAAAGTGTATGTTGTTTTGTTTTCGGCTATCCTGAGTTTGTTGTTGTGACACCACTGAGTAATTGTTTGTAGTAATCCACTGGCTTTCTCTTCTAACTGGGCTCTGTTGTTTGCAGTGACTACAACTAATAGGTCATCTGCGTAGGCGACAATTCCGTCTGACCTGTCATCCCCATCCAGAAGTTGTAGGAGGGGTTCGATTGTTATGTCCCAGAAGATGGGGCCGCAGATCGACCCTTGAGGACAGCCTTTGGTAATTCTTTTAATTACTTTCCGGCTGTCCATCTGCCATTCGACTACTCGGTCTTTACAGTAGTCCAGAAAACTGTTGTACAGTGATTGCGGTACCTCCAGATGTCTTAGCCTCTGAAACAGTGCTGGCCACCAAAGATTATCAAATGCTCCGGCAATGTCAATCATTATTGCCATGCCGTATTTCTGTTTTGTGGTGTTAACTATGTGCAGGGCCTGGTTGATCGCATCATCTATTGATCTGCCGGCTCTGAAGCCGAACTGGTGTTGGCTCATACCCCTGAGAGCTCTGTGTGTTTGCAGGCGCTTACACAGTAGCTTCTCCTGAATCTTTGCTAGGGTGCCTGTAAGTCTTTCGATCTGAAGGATCCCTGTCCTCTGATTTCTTAATAATGACTGCTTTGGAGGTTTTCCATACTGTAGGTACCCTGCCCAGCCGTAAGGCATCGTTCAGTAACGTTGTTAGGAACGGGGTGATCTGCGGTGCTAGTTTTTTCAGTGTTTCCGAGTGGATACCATCTGGTCCAGGTGCTTTTTTGTTTTTGAGCTCTGAGATTGCTAGCGCAACCTCTTCTTGCGCAAAAGGACAGGTGACAGTTGCAGTGTTGTATGGTGTGTGTAGGTTTCCTCTTAGTGTTGCATGATATTGTGTGTCTGTATCGATAACGTCGTCAGGGAGCAGTTTATACAGCAGAAACTCCGCTGTATTCCTCCATCCCCTCGTCATCGTGCCGTCATCCTGCCTTAGCGTTCCCAGAACCAGTGGGGTTTTTATCTTCTCTGTCAGTATTTTGTATGGTTCCCCCCATATATTTTGCTCTGTTTGTGTTGTTACAAATAGCTCCCATTGTTGTCTACGCGTGTTGTATAGGGTCTGTCTGTATAAGTCTTGTGCATGCCTATATGCTTCAAGTCTTATTCGTCGGTCCCTATCTGCTATCGCCCTTTGATATAATTTTCGTTTGCGTCTTGCGTCTTGTTTGAGTCTCGTAAGTTCGTTGGTCCATGGTACTCGTGAGCAATTTGTGTTCTTTGCTGTCGGTATTGATGTGTTTTGTGCATGTTGTATCACCTGTATTAACTTGTGTGCTCTATAATCGATACTTCCATTGATGTTTTGTAGATCGTGTCGTTGTATAATTTCCGTTAATTTGTTCCAGTCTGCTTTGTGCAACAGCAAGTGTCTGGTGTGTGATTTGGTCATTGTGTTCTGAGTGTGAGTTAGTGTGTATGTTATGACATTATGATCACTACTGGTTATGTTGTCGTGTACAGTCCAGTTTGTTACGTATGCCATTGCTGCATTATTTGCTAGCGTGAAGTCGATATTACTGCTCGTACCATCGAACCCTGCATATGTTGGTATAGGTCCTTCCGTATTCATTACATGTAGTTGTGTTTCTTGTATTAGATCGGTGATTATGCGTCCTCTGTCATCTGTTCTGTCTGAGTTCCAGAGGGTCGATCTGGAATTAATGTCAGCACTTATCACTAATTTTTTGCCTCTGGCATACATTACTAGGTCTCTGATGTAGTCTGCATACGGCTGTATTTGATGGCTGTATTGGGCGTACATGGATGCAATAACCCATGTGACGTTCCCGTTAGTTATCTCTATGGTAACCAATTGTTGATTGCATAACTGTGTTACCTTAACTATGTTATAAGTTCTATTTAGAATTACTATTGCAGCCTTACAGTCATTGCTGCCTGTTATTGTGGTAGCATGTTTTGGTAGACATATCAGCTGCCCGTTTCTGTTATAGGGTTCTTGTAAGCACATGATGTCTGCCTGCAGGTCTAGTGCTATTTTAGGGATTTCCGCGCTGACTGTCGTACTGTTTTTTGTATTATGTTGTAAGATATTCATTTTTTGTCTATGTGTTCTGGGTGTTTTACGTGTACAAAACATTTACTGCCAGTCTGTGAGTAATCAAAATATGTTCGTCCGTGTGCTCTTACATGATCTATATATATTTTGTCCACGTCGAAAGATTCTGACCTGCGCAGGCAGACCTGGAGCATGAGATCGAGCAGCGGCTCTGCTGATGTGGGAATATTTTCTGTCTTTAGGATGATTCTGTCTGTTTGCTCAGTTACTGGAAAACAGAGAGAATCTCCCTTTGGATGGCACAATCTAAGTAGCATCCGCTGCGCTGTCTGCAGTATCTCTTTTTTCTCTAGCCTACTTAAAAGTAAGTTAAGTTCTAAATTATCATAATTAGGTGCAGCTGGCTTGCTGTTGGTGCTGGTTTCTGTTGCGGTCTCTGAGGTGGTACTGGACGGATTGTGGCTTGGTGTTGGCCGCTGATTGGGGGACATTTTAAGACCTCTTTGGGATGTCACACGGTTACTTTTCGTTTTGTCACACGCCTCTTCAATGCTGTTTGCCTTCACACGTTTTTCACTGATGTTGGTGGTGCTTGCTGGCGTGGTGTCGGCGATGGTGGTGATTTGTATGGGACTGACTGTAAGTGTTATGTTGTCTTTGTTTGTGTTTGGAGTGGAGGTTGTTGCTAGACGCACGTTGACATCGTTGCAAATGTCACATGTCTCTCCCTCAGATTTGTCCTCATCTAATTGGTCTACTTTTATAAGTCTGGGTCCAGTAGTTTTGAGTTTTGTATTGGTCTGTAGCCTGAGTGTTTCGATGTGTTTTGAATCAGGGACTGCATGCCTGTCTGTTCCTTGTTCCTTTTTCCCGGGGTGAAGAGTGCCTCCCGAGACAAATTTGACTGGTTTGATGTACAGTTCACATTTACGTGTGTCGTAGGGTTTTCCATGTGATGATGATTCTGGTTTGTGTTCATCCTGTGTATGTATGGTGTGATGTACTTCGGCTGGGAGAAATTTTGAGGGAGTATGTCGGTTTTGTTTGTACATTTTCTTGTGCACAATATATGTAAGTTCATCTTCCAACTCATCTATCCTCTGCATTAATGTTATTTGGAAGTTTATCCAGTGGTGTAATTTTCTTTTAATTTGCTTTGCCACCTCGTAGTGGATGGAACCACAGATTGTCATGTCATCTATATATTCTATCGTATTAATGCAGCTATCCTGTAACGTCGTTGAGTGTGTTAGGGGCGGGATGGGTTCATTATCGACGTAATTCTCCGGGAGAAGATTCATTTGTCTTCTCCAGGAAATTGCTCTTTGGTAGCTTCTCTGTAATGTTGACGGTGATTTGTATTTATGTGTTTTGGGTTATTGGCTTTGGGCGTTCGTGTTTCTTGCGTGTGTGCTGATTTTAGCTGCCATAGTCTATACTGCCCAGGAGCCGGTCATGCAGCTGTTTATAGGTCTGACAATCACCTCCTTTTGTTTTATTGCTGACGCGGCCTCTGTATTTGCAGGGGATACAGACGCAAACCGCGGACCTGCGCTGAATGCGCTTTTGTCCTTGGTTGCCGCACTTGGCACACGTGACGTCGGCTTTTCTGCAGGTTTTAGTCGTATGTCCTAGGTCGCAACACTTAAAACACTTGTTTACTACTGTATAGTCTTTCACAGAAAGTGATTCGAAGTCTATGTAGACTCTCTGTCTTCTTGTAAGGACTCTGTACAGGTGTGGGCTGACCTCCAGTATCTGGTGACTGAAACCCCTTCCCCTAAGCCCTGTTTTGAATCTTATTTTGACCTCTCTGTCGAAGTCTTCTTTCGTGGTGTCACCGCTTAGATTCTGCTCATAAAGGCTTTCTAGAAACTCTACGTCGGTAAGTGTATCTGGCACGTGATATACTGCCACGAGTGGCTTGCGTTTTCGCGGTCCTTCACAGACATTGGTGTGCAGGTCTTTAGTCTTTTCTATTATTTTTCGACAGTCCTCCTGTGTTTCCGTTTCTACTATAACTGCAGTCTGCGTGGTTCTGATTGATTTTATATGTATATTCTCTTTCCTGGGATTTATATTCTTGGTGATGGTCTGTCGGACAGCTTTGGCGTCTTGATTTTCTGTCGATTTGATATAGAGGGTTGTGGCCTGTTTTGTTTTAGCCTGTTCTATTCTTCGAGCCTCTTTGGTTTTGGGCTCTATAGTTAAGGCGGCAGCATATGTCAGTGTCTGTGCTTGTGTCTGTGCTTGTTGTGTGACTTTATTAGTTAGTTCTCTTATTTGTTGCTGCAAGTCTTGGTTCGCTACACTCAATTCCCTATTTTCGTTCTCTAATTTCTCAGCCTTCTCTTGCAAAGTTTGTATTTGTAGGTCTTTGACTGGATTCGAGGCTCTCTGTAGTTCTAGTCTTAGTCGCCTATTTTCATCGTTTAGGCAGGACAGTTTAGCTTCAAGGCTAGTTATTTCGAAAGCCAAGGGAAACACTTTGTCTCTAATGACGGTTAACAGGGCAGATGAAACATGCTTAGCTTTTAACTCCGCTCCTATTTCACTCAATATTTTGTCTATGGCTGCTATCTTTTGACTGGGGGACATGGGCACAAGTTGTTCCTCCGTGTGTTCCATACCTGGAGTGACGTTGATGGCTCTAGCTAGCGTCTTACCCCATGCTTTCCATCTTCTTCCGTCGACCTCTGGTGTGGTGGTATCGCTGCTTCGTCGGCTGGAATCCAGGGCCGAAGGTAGGCAGGCGGTTGTTTACCAACAGCAGGGAGCTCAGCTGGTGGCCGCTACTGCTGACGTCGACGGCGGGGCACGGGGCAGCCGGTGGACGCTGCCGACGAGTCGGATTCCGCTGCGGCTGGCGAGGTGAGGTGTCGCAGCGCGCGGCGCGGAGTGCTGACACGTGAGAACCGACGCGGCTGACTGGCGGAACCGACACGCGCTCGGCCAGCGGGAGGGCGACGGCCTCTCCGTTGACGCGTTGCACACGACGAACGCACTAAAGCACTTTAATCACTCTCTCTGTTTTATTTACAGTATTTAAAGAGTAAACGAGAACGGACTGTGTAAGATAACACTCCCGGTACACGATAATTAAATATCAGTGTCCACAATCAAATTTTTACCGAGAAAATCTGCATCTGAATGCGGAGCCACATCACACTGCAACCTACTCGGCCGCCATCTTGCCGCAGGATACGAGTATCTCCTTTCCGATGCACTAGTCCTTCCTTACTGCATCCCTCGCTCCCTCACATTGACGTTTTAACACAGAAATTGAGTCGCTATTAAATACTATGGGTTCTTTGACTTCTACTGCTAAAGCGAGTAACGTTTCTGTGGATACGACAGGAGTTTCGTTTCAGATACGTGTATCTCCTTTTGGATGCACTATTCCTTCTTTACTGCAACCCTCGCTCCCTCGCATTGACGTTTTAACACAGAAATTGAGTCGCTGTGAAATACTATGGGTTCTTTGACATCTACTGCTAAATCGAGTAACGTTTCTGTGGAAACGACAGGATATTCGTTTCAGATACGAGTATCTCCTTTCCGATGCACTATTACTTCTTTACTGCATCCCTCGCTCCATCACATAGACGAATTAACACAGATATTGCGTCGCTATGAAATACTATGCGTTCTATGACTTCTCCTTCTAAATCGAGCAACTTTTCTATGGAAACGACAGGATTTTCTTTTGGGATACGAGATTCTCCTTTCCGATGCTCTATTCCTTCCATACTGCATCCCTCGCTCCCTCACATTCACGAATTAACACAGATATTGCGTCGCTATATAATACTATGGGTTCTATGACTTCTCCTTCTAAATCGAATAAAGTTTCTATTAAAAAGACAGGATTTTCTTTTGGGATACGAGTATTTCTTTTCCGATGCACTATTCCTTCTTTACTGCATCCCTCGCTCCACCACATTGACGAATTAAGACAGATATTGCGTCGCTATGAATTACTATGGGTTCTATGACATCCCCTCCTAATTCGAGTAACGTTCTTGTGGAAACGACAGCATTTTCTTTTGGGATATGACCATCTATTTTCCGATGCACTTTTCCTTCTTTACTGCATCCCTCGCTCCCACACATTGACGAATTAACACAGAAATTGCGTCGCTATGAAATACTATGGGTTCTATGACATCTCCTTCCAATTCGAGTAACGTTTCTGTGGAAATATCAGGATTTTCTTTTGGGAAACGAGTATCTCCTTTCCGATGCACTATTCCCTCTTTACTGCATCCCCCGCTCCCTCACATTTGGGAATTAACACAGATATTGCGTCGCTATGAAATACTATGGGCTCAATGATTTCTCCTTCTAAATTGAGCAACGTTTCTATATAAAAGACAGGATTTTCTTTTGGGATACGAGTATCTCTTTTCTGATGCACTATCCCTTCTTTACTGCATCCCTCGCTCCCTCACATTGACGAATTAACACAGAAATTGCGTCGCTATGCAATACTATGGGTTCTATGACATCTCCTTCGAAATCGGGTAACATTTCTATGGAAACGACAGGATTTTCTTTTGGGATTTGACTATCCCCTTTCCGACGCAATATTCCATCTTTACTGCATCCCTCGATCCCTCACATTGACGAATTAACACAGAAACTGCGTCGCTATGATATACTATGGGTTCTATGTCATCTCCTTCTAAATCGAGTAACGTTTCTACGGAAACGGCAGGATTTTCCTTTGGGAAACGAGTATCTCCTTTCAGTGCACTATTCCTTCTTTACTGCATCCCTCGCTTCCTCACATTGACGTATTAACACAGAAATGGCGTCCCTATGAAATACTATGGGTTCTATGACATCTCCTTCAAAATCGAGTAACGTTCTATGGAAACGTCAGGATTTACTTTTGGGATACGAGTATCCCCTTTCCGGGCACTATTCCTTCTTTACTGCATTCCTCGCACCCTCACATTGACGAATTAACACAGACATTGCGTCACTATGATATACAATGGGTTCTATTACATCTCCTACTAAATCTAGTAACGTTTCTATGCAAACGACACAAATTTCTTTTGGGATAGGAGAATCTCCTTTCCGTTGCACTATTCCTTCTTTACTCCATCCCTCGCTACCTCACATTGACGTATTAACACAGAAATGGCGTCGCTATGAAATACTATGGGTTCTATGACATCTCCTTCAAAATCGAGTAACGTTCTATGGAAACGTCAGGATTTTCTTTTGGGATACGAGTATCCCCTTTCCGGGCACTATTCCTTCTTTACTGCATTCCTCGCACCCTCACATTGACGAATTAACACAGAAATTGCGTCTCTGTGTAAAGCTATGGGTTCTATGACATCTCCTTCTAAGTCGAGTAAGGTTTCAATGGAAACGACAGGATATTCTTTTGGGATACGAGTATCTCCTTTCCGAAGCACTATTCCTTCTTTACTGCATCCATTGCTCCCTCACATTGACGAATTAACTCAGAAATAGCGTCGCTATGAAATACTATGGGTCCTGTGACATTTCCTTTGTAGTCGAGTAACGTTTCTATGGCAACGACAGGATTTTCTTTTGGGATACAACTAACTCCTTTCCGATGCACTGTCCCTTCTTTACAGCATCCCTCGCTCCCTCACAATGACGAATTAACACAGAAATTGCGTCACTATAATATACCATGGGTTCTTTGACATCTCCTTCTAAATCGAGTAACGTCTCTATGGAAACGACGGGATTTTCTTTTGGGATACGAGTATCTCCTTTCCGAAGCACTATTCCTTCTTTACTGCATCCATTGCTCCCTCACATTGACGAATTAACTCAGAAATAGCGTCGCTATGAAATACTATGGGTCCTGTGACATTTCCTTTGTAGTCGAGTAACGTTTCTATGGCAACGACAGGATTTTCTTTTGGGATACAACTAACTCCTTTCCGATGCACTGTCCCTTCTTTACAGCATCCATCGCTCCCTCACATTGACGAATTAACATAGAAATTGTGTCGCTATGGATTACTATGGGTTCTATGACATCTCTTTCGAAATCGGGTAACGTATCTATGGAAACGATACAATTTTCTTTTGGGATACGAGTATCTTCTTTTCGATGCCCAATTACTTCTTTACTGGATCCCGCGCTCCCTCACAGTGAAGAATTAACACAGAAATTTCGTCGCTATGAAATTCTATTGGTTCTTTGACATCTACTTCTACATCGAGTAAAGTTTCTGTGGAAACGACAGGATTTTCGTTTCAGATACGAGTATCTCCTTTTCAATGCACTATTACTTCTTTACTGCATCTCTCGCCCCATCACATAGACGAATTAACACAGAAATTGCGTCGCTATGAAATACTATGGGTTCTATGACATCTCCTTCGATATCGGGTAACGTCTCTATGGAAACGAAAGGATTTTCTTTTGGGATACGAGTATCTCCTTTCCGATGCACTATTCCTTCTTTACTACATCCCTCGCTCCCTCACATTGACGAATTAACACAGATATTGCGACGCTATGAGATACTATGGGTTCTATGACATCCCCTTTTAAATCGAGCGACTTTTCTATGGAAACGACAGTGTTTTCATTTGGGGTACGAGTATCACCTTTCCGATAAACCATTCCTTCTTTATTGCATCACTCGCACCCTCACATTGACGATTTAACACAGAAATTGCGTCGCTATGAAATACTATGGGTTCAATGAGATGCCCATCTAAATCGAGCAACGTGTCTATGGAAACGACAGGATTTTCTTTTGGGATACAAGTATCTCCTTTCCGTGCCCTATTCCTTCTTTACTGCAGCCTTCGCTCCCTCACATTGACGAATTAAAACAGAAACTTTGTAGCTATGAAATACTATGGGTTCTATGACATCTCCATCTAAATCGAGTAACGTTTCTATGGAGCGATAGGACTTTTTTTGTGATACGAGTATCTGCTTTCCGATGCACTATTCCGTCTTTACTGCATCCTTCGCTCCCTCACATTGACGATTTAACACAGAAATTGCGTCGATATGAAATACAATGGGTTCTATGACCTCTCCTTCTATATCGCGTAACGTTACTATGGGAACGACAGGATTTTCTTTTGGGAAACGACCATCTCCTTTCCGATGCACTATTCCTTCTTTACTGCATCCATCGCTGCCTCACATTGACGTTTTAACACAGAAATAGCATCGCTATGAAATACTATGAATTCTTTGACATCTCCTTCGAAATCAAGTAACGTTTCTATGGAAGCGACAGGATTTTCTTTTCAGATACGAGTATCTCCTTTCCGATGCACTATTACTTCTTTACTGCATCCCTCGCTCCATCACATAGACGAATTAACACAGAAATCGCGTCCCTATGAAATACTATGCGTTCTGTGACTTCTCCTTCTAAATCGAGTATCGTGTCTATGGAAACGACAGGAATTTCTTTTGGGATACGACCATCTCCTTTCCGATGCACTATTCCTTCATTACTGCATCCCTCGGTCCCTCACATTGACGTTTTAACACAGAAATTGAGTCGCTATGAAATACTATGGGTTCTTTGACATCTACTGCTAAATCGAGTAACGTTTCTGTGGAAACGACGGGATTTTCTTTTGGGATACGAGTATGACCATTCCGATGCACTATTCCTTCGTTACTGCATCCATCGCTCAATCACATTGACGAGTTATCATAGAAATTGCGTCGCTATGAAATACTATATGCTCTATGACATCCCCTTCTAATTCGAGCGACTTTTCTATGGAAACGACAGTGCTTTCTTTTGGGACACGACCATCTCCTTTCCGATGCACTATTCCTTCTTTACTGCATCCCTCGGGCCCTCACATTGACGAATTAACACAGATATTGCGTCGCTATGAAATACTGTGGGATCTATGACATCCCCTTCTAAATCGAGCTACGTTTCAATGGAAACGATAGGATTTTCTTTTGGGATACGAGTATCCCCTTTCCGATGCACTATTCCTTCCTTACTGCATCCCTCGTTCCCTCACATTGACGTTTTAACACAGAAATTGCATCGCTATGAAATACTATGAATTCTTTGACATCTCCTTCGAAATCAAGTAACGTTTCTATGGAAACGACAGGATTTTCGTTTCAGATACGAGTATCTCCTTTCCGATGCACTATTACTTCTTTACTGCATCCCTCCCTCCATCACATAGACGAATTAACACAGAAATTGCGTCGCTATGACATACTATGCGTTCTGTGATTTCTCCTTCTAAATCGAGTATCGTGTCTATGGAGACGACAGGATTTTCTTTTGGGATACGACCATCTCCTTTCCGATGCGGTATTCCTTCCATACTGCATCCCTCGCTCCCTCACATTGACGAATATTGCGTCGCTATGTAATACTATGGGATCTATGACTTCTCGTTCTCAATCGAATAACGTTTCTATTAAAAAGACTGGATTTTCTTTTGGGATACGACCATCTCCTTTCCGATGCACTATTCCTTCTTTACTGCATCCCTCGGGCCCTCACATTGACGAATTAACACAGATATTGCGTCGCTATGAAATACTGTGGGATCTATGACATCCCCTTCTAAATCGAGCTACGTTTCAATGGAAATGATAGGACTTTCTTTTGGGATACGAGTATCCCCTTTCAGATGCACTATTCCTTCCTTACTGCATCCCTCGTTCCCTCACATTGACGTTTTAACACAGAAATTGCATCGCTATGAAATACTATGAATTCTTTGACATCTCCTTCGAAATCAAGTAACGTTTCTATGGAAACGACAGGATTTTCGTTTCAGATACGAGTATCTCCTTTCCGATGCACTATTACTTCTTTACTGCATCCCTCCCTCCATCACATAGACGAATTAACACAGAAATTGCGTCGCTATGACATACTACGCGTTCTGTGATTTCTCCTTCTAAATCGAGTATCGTGTCTATGGAGACGACAGGATTTTCTTTTGGGATACGACCATCTCCTTTCCGATGCGGTATTCCTTCCATACTGCATCCCTCGCTCCCTCACATTGACGAATATTGCGTCGCTATGTAATACTATGGGATCTATGACTTCTCGTTCTCAATCGAATAACGTTTCTATTAAAAAGACTGGATTTTCTTTTGGGATACGACCATCTCCTTTCCGATGCACTATTCCTTCTTTACTGCATCCCTCGGTCCCTCACATTGACGAATTAACACAGAAATGGCGTCGCTATGAAATACTATGGGTTCTTTGACATCTACTGCTAAATCGAGTAACGTTTCTGTGGAAACTACAGGATTTTCGTTTCAGATACAAGTATCTCCTTTCCGATGCACTATTACTTCTTTACTGCATCACTGGCTCCATCACATTGACGAATTAATACAGAAATAGCGTCGCTATGAAATACTATGCGTTCTATGACTTCTCCTTCTAAATCGAGCAACTTTTCTATAGATACGACAGGATTTTCTTTTGGGACACGAGATCCTCCTTTCCGATGCTCAATTCCTTCCATACTGCATCCCTCGCTCCCTCACATTCACGAATTAACACAGATATTGCGTCGCTATATAATATGATGGGTTCTATGACTTCTCCTTCTAAATCGAATAAAGTTTCTATTAAAAAGACAGGATTTTCTTTTGGGATACGAGTATCTCTTTTCCGATGCATTATTCCTTCTTTACTGCATCCCTCGCTCCCTCACATTGACGAATTAAGATAGATATTGCGTCGCTATGAATTACTATGGGTTCTATGACATCCCCTTCTACATCGAGAAACGTTTCTATGGAAACGACAGGATTTTCTTTTGGGATACGAGTATCTCCTTTCCGATGCACTAGTCCTTCTTTACTGCATCCCTCGCTCCCTCACATTGACGATTTAACACAGAAATTGCGTCGCTATGAAATACTATGGAGTCTTTGACATCTCCCTCTAAATCTAGTAACGTTTCCATGGAAACGACAGGATTTTCGTTTCAGATACGAGTATCTCCTTTCCGATGCACTATTACTTCTTCACTGCATCCCTCGCTCCATCACATAGACGAATTAACACAGAAATTGCGTCGCCATGAAATACTATACGTTCTTTGACTTCTCCTTCTAAATCGAGTGACGTTTCTATGGAAACGACAGGATTTTCATTTGGGATACGAGGTTCTCATTTCCGATGCACTATTCCTTCTTTACTGCATCCCTCGCTCCCTCACATTTACGAATTATTTCAGAAATTGCATCGCTATGAAATACTATGGGTTCTACGACTTCTCCTTGTAAATCGAGTAACGTTTCTATAGAAAACGAAGGATTTTCATTTGGGTTACGAGTATCTCCTTTTTAGATGCACTATTCGCACATTACTGCATCCCTCGATCCCTCACATTGACGTTTTAACACAGAAATTATGTCACTATGAAATACTGTGATTTGTATGACGTCTCCTTCTAATTCAAGTAATGGTTTCTATGGTATCGACTGGATTTTCTTTTGGGATACGACTATCTCCTTTCCGATGCACTATTCGTTCTTTACTGCATCCCTCGCACCCTCACATTGACGAATTAACACAGAGATTGCGTCACTATGAAATACAATGGGTTCTATAACATCTCCATCTAAATCGAGTAACGTTTCTATGGAAACGAGAGAAATTTCTTTTGGGATACGAGATTCTCCTTTCCGATGCACTATTCCTTCCATACTGCATCCCTCGCTCTCTCACATTGACGAATTAACACAGATATTGCGTCGCTATGAAATACTACTGGTTCTATGACTTCTCCTTCTAAATCGAGTAACGTCTCTACAAAAAAGACAGGATTTTCTTTTGGGATACGAGTATCTCTTTTCCGATGCACTATTCCCTCTTTAGTGCATCCCTCGCTCCCTCACATTGACGAAATAACACAGAAATCGCGTCGCTATGCAATACTATTGGTTGTTTGAGCTCTCCTTCTATAGCGAGTAAATTTCCTATGGAAAATGCAGGATATTCTGTTGGGATGCGAGTATCTCCTTTCCGATGCACTATTACTTCTTTACTGCATGCCTCGCTCCCTCACATTGACGAATTAACACAGAAATTGCGTCGCTATGAAATACTATGGGGTTAATGACTATTCCTTCTAAATCGAGGAACGTTTCATGGGAAACGACAGGATTTTCGTTTGGGATACGAGTATCTCCTTTCCGATGCACTATTCCTTCTTTACTGCGTCCCTCGCTCCATCACATAGACGAATTAACACAGAAATTGCGTCGCTATGAAATAATATGCGTTCTATTTCTTCTCCCACTAATTAGAGTAACGTTTCTATGGAAACGACAGGATTTTCTTTTGGGATACGAATATCTCCTTTCCGATGCACTATTCCTTCTTAACTGCATCCCTCGCTCCCTCACATTGACGAGATAACACAGAAATTGCGACGCTATGAAATACTATGAGTTCTATGACTTGTCCTTCTAAATCAGGTAAAGTTTCTAAAGAAAGACAGGATTATATTTTGGGATACGAATATCTCCTTTCCGATGCCCTATTCCTTCTCTACTGCATCCGTTGCTTCCTCACATAGACGGATTAACACTGAAATTGCTTCGCTATGAAGTACTATGGGTTCTATGACTTCTCCTTCAATATGGAGTAACGATTCTATGGAAACGACAGGATTTTCTTTTGGGATACGAGTATCACCTTTCCGATGCACTATTCCTTCTTTACTGCATGCCTCGCTCCCTCACATTGACGAATTAACACAGAAATTGCGTCGCTATGAAATACTATGGGGTTAATGACTGTTCCTTCTAAATCGAGGAACGTTTCATGGGAAACGACAGGATTTTCGTTTGGGATACGAGTATCTCCTTTCCGATGCACTATTCCTTCTTTACTGCATCCCTCGCTCTCTCACATTGACGTTTTAACACAGAAATTGCGTCGCTATGAAATACTGTGTGTTCTATGATATCACCTTCTAATTCGAGTAACGTTTCTATGGAAAAGACAGGATTTTCTTTTGGGATATGAGTTACTCCATTCCGATGCACTATTCCTTCTTTACTACATGCCTCTCTCCCTTACATTGACGAGTTAACACAGAAATTACATCGCTATGAAGTACTATCGGTTCTATGACATCTCCTTCTAAATCAAGTAACGTTTCTATGGAAACGTCAGGATTATCTTTTGGGATACGAATATCTCCTTTCCGATGCACTATTCCTTGTTTACTGCATCCCTCGCTCCCTCACATTGTCGAATTAACACAGAAATTGCGTCGCTATGAAACACTATGGCTTCTATGACATCTCCTTCTAAATCGAGTGACGTTTCTATGAAAACGACAGGAACTTCTTTTGCGATACGAGTATTTCCTTTCCGAAGCACTATTCCTTCCTTACTGCATCCGTCGCTCCCTCATATTGACGAATTAACACAGAAATTGCGTCGCTATGAAATAGTATGGGTTCAATGACTTCTCCTTGTAAATCGAATAACATTTCTATGGAAAGGACAGGAATTTCTTTTGCGATATGTGTATCTCCTTTCCGATGCACTACTCCTTCATTACTGCATCCCTCGCTCCCTTACATTGACGAATTGAGACAGAAATTGCGTCGCTATGTAATACTATGGGTTCAATGACTTCTCCCTGTAAATCGAGTAACGTTTCTATGGAAAGGACAGGAATTTCTTATGGGATACGAGTATCTCCTTTCCGATGCATTATTCCTTCTTTACTTCATCCCTCGCTCCCTCACATTGTCGAATTAACAAAGAGATTGCGTCGCTATGAGATACTATGATTTCTATGACATTCCTCTCTAAATCGTGCAACGTTTCTATTGAAACGACAGGATTTTGTTTTGGTGTACGGGTATCTACTTTCCGATGCACTATTCCTTCGTTACTGCATCCCTCGCTTCCTCACATTTACGTTTTAACACAGAAATAGCGTCGCTATGAAATACTATGTGTTATATGACATCTCCATCTAATCCGAGTAACGTTTCTGTGGAAACGACAGGAATTTCTTTTGGGATATGACTATCTCCTTCCCGATGCACTATTCCTTCTTAACTGCATCCCTCGCTCCGTCACATTGACGAATTAACACAGAAATTGCGCCGCTATGAAATACTATGGGTTCTATGTCATCTCCTTCTAAAACGAGTAACGTTTCTATGGAAACGACAGGATTTTCTTTTGGGATACAAGTACCTCCATTCCGTGCCCTAATCCTTCTTTACTGAAGCCCTCGCTCCCGCACATTGACGAATTAAAACAGAAATTGCGTAGCTAAAAAATACCATGGTTTCTATGACATCTCCTTCTAAATCGAGTAACGTTTCTATGGAAACTACAGGATATTCCTTGGGGATACGAGTATCATCTTTCCGATGCACTATTACTTCTTTACTGGATCCCGCGCTCCATCACATTGACGTTTTAACACAGAAATTGCGTCGCTATGAAGTACTATGTGTTCTATGACCTCTCCTCCTAAATCGAGTAACGTCTCTATGAAAAGCCAGGATTTTCTGTTGAGATACGAGTATCTCCTTTCCGATGCACTTTTCCTTCTTTACTGAATCCCTCGCTCCCTCACATTGGCGAATTAACTCAGAAATTTCGTCGCTATGAAATACTATGGGTTCCATGACTTCTCCCTCTATATCGAGTAACGTTTCTATTGAAACGACAGGATTCTCTTTTGGGATACGACTATCTCCTTTCCGATGTACTATTCCTTCTTTACTGCATCCCTCGCTTCCTCAAATTGACGAATTAACACAGAAATAGCGTCGCTATGAAATACTATGGGTTCTGCGATATCCCCTTGTAAATCGATCAACGTTTCTATGGGAACGACGGGCTTTTCTTTTGGGATACGAGTATCACCTTTCCGATGCACTATTCCTTCTTTGCTGCATCCCTCGCTCTCTCACATTGACGTATTAACACAGAAATTGCGTCGCTATGAAATACTGTGTGTTCTATGATATCATCTTCTAATTCGAGTAACGTTTCTATGGAAAAGACAGGATTTTCTTTTGGGATATGAGTTACTCCATTCCGATGCACTATTCCTTCTTTACTACATGCCTCTCTCCCTTACATTGACGAGTTAACACAGAACTTACATCGCTATGAAGTACTATCGGTTCTATGACATCTCCTTCTAAATCAAGTAACGTTTCTATGGAAACGTCAGGATTATCTTTTGGGATACGAATATCTCCTTTCCGATGCACTATTCCTTGTTTACTGCATCCCTCGCTCCCACACATTGACGAATTAACACAGTAATTGCGTCGCTATGGAATACTATGGGTTCAATGACTTCTCCTCCTAAATCGAGTAACGTTTCTTTAAAAAACACAGGATTTTCGGTTGGCATGCGAGTATCTCCTTTCCGATGCACTATTCCATCTATACTGCATCCCCCGCACCCTCTCATTGGCGAATTAACTCAGAAATTGCGACGCAATGAAATACTATGAGTTCTATGACTTGTCCTTCTAAATCAGGTAAAGTTTCTAAGGAAAGACAGGATTACCTTTTGGGATACGAATATCTCCTTTCCGATGCCCTATTCCTTCTCTACTGCATCCGTTGCTTCCTCACATAGACGGATTATCACAGAAATTGCGTCGCAATGAAATACTATATGTTCTATGACATCTCCTTCTAAATCGAGTAACGTTTCTATGGAAACGACAGGATTTTCTTTTGGGATACAAGTACCTCCATTCCGTGCCCTAATCCTTCTTTACTGCAGCCCTCGCTCCCCCACATTGACGAATTAAAACAGAAATTGCGTAGCTAAAAAATACCATGGTTTCTATGACATTTCCTTCTAAATCGAGTAGCGTATCATTGGAAAAAACAGGATTTTCTTTTGGGATGTAAGTATCTCCTTAACGATGTACTATTAATTCTATACTGCATCCCTCTCACCTCCACACTGACGACTTAACACAGAAATTGCAGCGTTATGAAATACTATGTGTTCTTTGACATCTCATTCTAAATCGAGTAACGTTTCAATGGAAACGACAGCAATTTCTTTTGGGATACGACTATCTACTTTCCGATGCTCTATTCCTTCTTTACTGCATCCCTCGCTCCCTCACATTGACGAATTAACACAGAAATTGCGTCGCTATGAAATACTAAGGGGTTTCATGACTTCTCCTTCTAAATCGAGTAACGTTTCAATGGAAACGACAGGATATTCTTTTGGGATACGAGTAACTCCTTTCCGATTCACTTTTCCTTCTTTACTGCATCCCTCGCTTCCTCACCATGACGAATTAACACAGAAATTGCGTGGCCATGAAATACTATGGGTTCTATGATATCTCCTTATAATTCGAGTAACGTTTCTATTGAAACAACAGGATTTTCTTTTGGGATACGACTATCTCCTTTCCGATGCACTATTCCTTCTTTACTGCATCCCTCGCTCCATCAGATTGACGGATTAACACAAAAATTGCGTCGCTATGAAATACTTTGGGTTCTATGACACGTCTTTCAAAATCGAGTAACGTTTCAATGGAAACGACCGAATTTTCCTTTGGGATACGTGTATCTCCTTTCCGATGCACTATTCCTACTTTACTACATCCCTCGCTCCCTCACATTGGCGAATTAAAACAGAAATTGCGCCGCTATGAATTACTTTGAGTTCTATGACATTTCATTCCAAATCGAGTAGCGTTTCATTGGAAACGTCAGGATTTTCTTTTGGGATACGAGTATCTCCTTTCCGATGTACTATAAATTCTTTACACCATCCCTCACTCCCCCACACTGACGACTTATCACAGAAATTGCGGCGTTATGAAATACTATGTGTTCTATGACATCTCATTCTAAATCGAGTAACGTTTCAATGGAAACGACAGGACTTTCTTTTGGGATACGACTATCTCCTTTCCGAAGCACCATTCCTTCTTTACTGCATCCCACGCTTAATCATATTGACGAATTAACACAGAAAATGTGTCGCTATGATATACTATGTGTTCGAAGACATCTCCTTCTAAATGGAGTAAAATTTCAATGGAAACGATAGGATTTTCTTTTGGGATACGACTATCCCAATTCCGATGCACTATTCCTTCTTATCTGCATTTCTCGCTGCCTCACTTTGACGAAACAAAACAGAAATTACGTCGCTATGAAATACTATGTGCTCTATGACATCTCCTTCTAAATCTGGTAACGTTTCTATGGAAACGAAAGGATTTTCTTTTGGGATCCGAGTATCTATCTTCCGATGCACAATCCCGTATTTAGTGCATCCCTCACTCCATCACACTGACGAATTAACACAGAAATTGCGTCGCTATGAGATACTATGGGTTCTATGACTTCTCCTTCTAAGTCGAGTAACGTTTCTATGGAAACGACAGGATTTTCTTTTGGGAAACGAGTATTTCCTTTCGGATGCACTATTAAATCTTTGCTTCATCCCTCACTCACTCACTTTGACGCATGAACACAGAAATTGCGTCGCTATGAAATACTATGGGATCTACGACATCTCTTTGTAAGTCGAGTACCGTTTCTATGGAACCGACAGGATTTACTTCCGATGCACTATTCCTTCCATACTGCACTCCTCGCGCCCTCACTTTGACGATTAAAACAGAAATTGCGTCGCTATGAAATGCTACGGGTTCTATGACATCTCCTTCTAAATCGAGTAACGTTTCTATGGAAACGACAGGAATTTTTTTTGGGATACGACTATCTACTATCCGATGCTCTATTCCTTCTTTACTGCACCCCTCGCTGCCTCTCAATGACGAATTAACACAGAAATTGCATCGCAATCAGATGCTATGGGTTGTATGATTTCTCCCTCTAACCCGAGTAACGGATCATTGGAAACGATAGGATTTTCTTTTGGGTTACGACTAAATCCTTTCCGATGCACTATTCATTCTTTACTGCGTCCCTCGCTCCCTCACATTGTTGAATAAACACAGAAATTGCGTCGCTATGAAATACTATGGCTTCTATGACTTCTCCTTCTAATTCGAGTAACCTTTCTATGGAAACGACAGGATTTTCTTTTGGGATACGACTATCTTCGTTCCGTTGCACAATTCCTTCTTTACTGCATCCGTCGCTCCCTCACATTGACGAATTAACACCTAAATTGCGTCACTATGAAATACTATGGGTTCTCTGAGATCTCCTTCTAAACCGATTAACGTTTCTATGGAAACGACAAAATTTTCATTTGGGATACGACTATCTGCTTTCCTATGCACTATTCCTTCTTTACTGCATCTCTCGCTCTGTCACATTGACGAATTAACACTGAAATTGTGTCGCTATGGAATACTATGAGTTCTATGATCTCTCCTTCGAAATCGAGTAACGTTCCTATGGGAACGATATGATTTTCATATGGAATGAGAGTATCTCCTTTCCGATGCACTATTCCTTATTTACTGCATCCCTCGGTCATTCACATTGACGAATTAACACAGAAGTTGTGTCGCTATGCAATACTATGGGTTCTATGACTTCTCCTTCTAATTCGAGTAACGTTTCTTTAGAAACGACAGGATTTTCTTTTGGGATAAGACTGTCTCCTTTCCGATGCACTATTCGTTCTTTACTGCTTTCGTCGCTCCTGCCCATTGACGAATTAACATAGAAATTGCGTCGCTACGAAATACAACAGGTTCTATGACATCTCCTTCTATATCGAGTAAAATTTCAATGGAAACGATAGGATTTTCTTTTGGGATACGAGTATCTCCTTTCCGATGCACTGTTCCTTCTTTACAGCATCCCTCGCTCCCTCCCATTTACGAATTAAGACAGATATTTGTTCGCTGTGAAATACTATGGGTTATATGACATCTCTTTCTAAATTGAGTAACGTATCTATGGTAACGACAGGATTTTCTATTGGGATACGACTATATCCTTCCCGATGCACAATTCCTTCTTTACTGCATCCCTCGGTCCCTCACATTGATGAATAAACACAGAAATTGGGGCGCTATGAAATACTATGGCTTCTACGACATCTCCTTCTAAACTGAGTAACGTTTTAATGGAAACGACAGGATTTTCATTTGGGATACGACTATCACCTTTCCGATGCACTGTTCCCTCTTTACTGCATCCCTCGCTCCCTCACAATGACGAATTAACACAGGAATTACGTCGCTATGAAATACCATGGGTCCTATGACATCTCCTTCTAAATCAAATACGTTTCTATGGAAACGACAGGATTTTCCTTTGGGATGCGACTATTTCCCTTCCGATGCACTATTCCTTCTTTACTGCATCCCTCGCTCCCTCATATTGGCGGATTAACACAGAAATTGCGGCGCTATGAAATACTATGGGCTTTATAACATCTCCTTCTAAATTGAGTAACGTTTCTATGGAAACGACAGGATTTTCTTTTGGGATACGACTATCTCCTTTGCGATGCACTATTCCTACATTACTGCAACCCTCGGTCCCTCAGATTGACGAAATAATACAGAAATTGCGTCGCTATGAAATACTATGGGTTGTATGACTTATCCTTCTAAATCGAGTCACGTTTCTATGGAAACAGCAGGATTTTCTTTTGGGATGCGACTATCTTTTTTTCGATGCACTATTCCTTGAGTACTGTTTCACTCGCTCCCTCACATTTACGAATTAACACAGAAATTGCGTCGCTATGAAATACTATGGGTTCTATGACATCTCCTTCGAAATCGAGTCACGTTTCTATGGAAACGACAGGTTGTTCTTTTGGGATACGACTATCTCCATTTTGATGCACTATTCCTTCTTTACTGCATCCCTCGCTCCCTCACATTGACGAATTAAAACAGAAATTGCGGGTCTATGATATACTATGGGTTCTATGACATCTCCTTCTATATCGTGTAACGTTTCGATGGTAAAGGCACGATGTTCTTTTGGGATACGAGTATATCATTTCCGATGCACTGTTCCTTCTTTACAGCATCTCTCGCTCCCTCACATTGACGACTTAACACAGAAATTGCGTCGCTAAGAAATACTATGCGTTATATGACATATCCTTCTATTTCGAGTAACGTTTCTATGGAAACGAAAGGATTTACTTTTGGGATACGAGTATCTCCTGTCCGATGCACTATTCCTTTTTTACTGCATCCCTCGCTCCCTCACATTGACGAATCAACACAGAAATTGCGTCGCTATGAGATACTATGGGCTCTATCACATCTCCTTCGAAAATAGTAACGTTACTATGGAAACGACAGGATTTTTTTTTAGGATACGAGTAACTCCGTCCCGATGCACTAATAATTCATTACTGCACTCCTGGCGCCCTCACGTTGACGTATTATCGCAGAAATTGCGTCGCTATGAAATACAATCTGTTCTATGACATCACCTTCTAAATCGAGTAACATATCAATGGAAACGCCCGGTATTTCTTTTGGGATACGAGTATCTCCTTTCCGATGCAGTATTCCTTCTTTACAGCATCCCTCGGTCCCTCACATTCACGAACTAACACAGAAATTGCGGCGCTATGAAATACTATGGGATCTAAGACATCTCATTTTAAATCGAGTAACGTTACAATGGAAACGACTGGATTTTCTTTTGGGATACGACTATCTCGTTTGTGATGCACTGTTCCTTCTTTACTGCATCCCACGCTCCATCACATTGACGAATTAACACAGAAATTGCGTCGCTATGAAATACTATATGTTCTATGACTTCTCCTTCTAGATCGGGTATTGTTTCTACGGAAACGATAGAAATTTCTTTCGGGCTACGAGTATTCCCTTTCCGATGCACTATTCCTTCGTTACTGCATCCCTAGCTCCCTCACATTGACGAATTAACACAGAAATTGCGTCGTCATGAAATACTATGGGTTCTACGACCTCTCCTTCGAAATCTAGTACGTTCCAATGGAAACGACATGAATTTCTTTTGGAATGAGTGTACCTCCATTCCGTGGCACTATTCCTTATTTACTGCATCCCTCGGTCGCTCACATTGACGAATTAACACAGAAATAGTGTCGCTATGTAATACTATGGGTTTTATGACTTCTCCTTGTAATTCGAGTTACGTTTCTTTAGAAACGGCAGGATTTTCTTTTGGGATACAACTGTCTCCTTTCCGATGCGTTATTCCTTTTTTACTGCTTTCGTCGCTCCTTTACATTTACGAATTAACACAGTAATTGCGTCGCAATGAAATACAACGGGTTCTATGACATCCCCTTCTAAATCGAGTAACGTTTCTATGGAAACGAAAGGATTTTCTCTTGGGATACGACTATCTCCTTTCCGATGCACAGTTCCTTCTCTACTGCATCCCACGCTCCCTCACAATGATGAATTAACACAGAAATTGCGTCGCTATGAAATACAACGGGTTCTATGACATCTCCTTCAAAATCGAGTAACGTTTCTATGGAAACGACAGGATTTTCTCTTGGGATACGACTATCTCCTTTGCGATGCACTATTCCTTCTGTACTGCAACCCTCGGTCCCTCACATTGACGAATTAACATACAAATTGCGTCGCGTTCAAATACTATAGGTTGTATGACATCTCCTTCTAAATCGAGTCACGTTACTATGGAAACGACAGGATTTTCTTTTGGGATACGACTGTCTTCCCTCCGATGCACTATTCCTTGATTACTGTTTCACTCGCTCCTTCACATTGACGAATTAACACAGAAATTGCGTCGCTATGAAATACTATGGGTTCTATGACATCTCCTTCGAAATCGAGTAACGTTTCTATGGAAACGACAGAATGTTCTTTTCTGATACGACTGTCTCCATTTTGATGCACAATTCCTTCTTTAGTGCATCCCTCGCTCCCTCACATTGACGAATTAACACAGAAATTGCGTTGCTACGATATACTAATGGTTCTATGACATCTCCTCTTATATCGTGCAACGTCTCTATGGTAAGGGCGCCATGTTCATTTGGGATACAGGTATATCTTTTCCGATGCTCTGTTCCTTCTTTACAGCATTCCTCGCTCCCTCACACTGACGAATCAACACAGAAATTGCGTCGCTATGAGATACTATGGGCTCTATGACATCTCCGTCGAAAACGAGTAACGTTACTATGGAAACGACAGGATTTTCTTTTGGGATACAAGTATCTCCTTTCCGATGCACTAATAATTCGTTACTGCACTCCTGTCGCCCTCACATTGACGAATTATCGCAGAAATTGCGTCGCTATGAAATACAATCTGTTCTATGACGTCAAGTTCTAAATCGAGTAACGTATGAATGGAAACGACAGGATGTTCTTTCGGGATACGACTATCTCCATTTTGATGCACTATTCCTTCTTTACTGCATCCCTCGCTCCCTCACATTGACGAATTGACACAGAAATTGCGTCGCTATGAAATACTACGGGTTGTATGACAAATGCTTCTGAATCATGTAACGTTCCCATGGAAACGACAGGATTTCCTTTTGGGGTATGACTATCTCCTTTCCGATGCACCATTCCTTCTTTACTGCATCCCTCGCTCCCTCACATTGATAAATAAACACAGAAATTGTGTCGCTATGAAATACTATGGGTTCTATGACATCTCCTTTTAAATCGAAAAACGTTTCTATGGAAACGACAGGATTTTCTTTTGGGATGCGACTATTTCCTTTCCGATGCACTATTCCTTGTTTACCGCATCCCTCGCTCCCTCACATTGGCGGATTAACACAGAAATTGCGGCGCAATGAAATAGAATGGGTTCTATACCATCTCCTTCTAAATCGAGTAACGTTTCTATGGAAACGACAGGATGTTCTTTTGGGATACGACTATCTCCATTTTGATGCACTATTCCTTCTTTACTGCATATCTCGCTCCCTCACATTGACGAATTAACACAGAAATTGCGGGGCTATGATAAACTATGGGTTCTATGACATCTCCTTCTATATCGTGTAACGTTTCTATGGTAAGGACACGATGTTCTTTTGGGATACGAGGATATCCTTTCCGATGCACTGTTCCTTCTTTACAGCATCCCTCTCTCCCTCACATTGACGAATTAACACAGTAATTGCGTCGCTGTGAAATACTATGGGTTATATGACATCTCCTTCTAATTCGAGTAACGTTTCTATGGAAACGACAGGATTTCCTTTTGGGGTAAGATTACCTCCTTTCCGATGCACTATTCCTACTTTACTGCATCCCTCGCTCCCTCACATTGACGAATTAACACAGAAATTGCGTCGCTGTGAAATACTATGGGTTATATGACATCTCCTTCTAATTCGAGTAACGTTTCTATGGAAACGACAGGATTTCCTTTTGGGGTAAGACTACCGCATTTCCGATGCACTATTCCTACTTTACTGCATCCCTCGCTCCCTCACATTGACGAATTAACACAGAAATTGCGTCGCTATGGTATACTATGGGTACTATGACAACTCCTTGTAAATCGAGTAATGTTTCTATGGAAACGATGGGTTTTTTTTCGGGATACGAGTATCTGTTTTCCGATGCACTATTCATACTTTACTGCGTCCCTCGCTCCCTCACATTGACGAATTAACACAGAAGTAAAGCTGTGAGTACCGGGCGTGAGTCGTGCTTCGGTAGCTCAGTTGGTAGAGCTTTTGCCCGCGAAAGGCAAAGGTCCCGAGTTCGAGTCTCGGTCGGGCACACAGTTTTAATCTGCCAGGAAGTTTCAACACGGAAATTGCTTCGCTTTGAAATACTATGGGTTCTATGATTTCTCCATCTAAATCGAGTAAAGTTTCTATAGACACGACGTGATTTTCTTTTGGGATACGACTGTCTCTTTTCCGATGCACTATTTCATCTTAACTGCATCCTTCGCTCCCTCACATTGACGAATTAACACTGAAATTGCGTCGCTATGAAATACAATGGGTTCTATGACATCTCCTTCTAATTCGAGTAACGTTTCTATGAAACGATAGGATTTTCTTTTGAGGTACGACTATCTTCTTTCCGATGCACAATTCCTTCTTTACTGCATCCGTCGCTCCCTCACATTGACGAATTAACAAATAAATTGCGTCGCTATGAATTACTATGGGTTCTCTGACATCTCCTTCTAAACCGAGTAACGTTCCTATGGAAACGACATGATCTTCCTTTGGAACGATAGTTTCTTCTTTCCGATGCACTATTTCTTATTTACTGCATCCCTCGGTCCCTCTCATTGAAGAATTAACACAGAAATTGTGTTGCTATGAAATACTATGGGTTCTATGACTTCTCCTTCTAATTGGAGTAACGTTTCTTTAGAAACGACAGGATTTCCTTTTGAGATACGACTATCTCCTTTCCGATGCACCATTCCTTCTTTACTTCATCCCTCGCTCGCTCACATTGACGAATTAACACAGAAATTGCGTCGCTATGAAATACAACGGGTTCTGTGACATCTCATTCTAAATCGAGTAACGTTTCTATGGAAACGACAAGATTTTCTCTTGGGATACGACTATCTCCTTTCCGATGCACTGTTCCTTCTTTACTGCATCCCTCGCTCCCTCACAATGACTAATTAACACCGGAGTTGCGTCGCTATGAAATACTATGGGTTCTATGACATCTCCTTTTAAATCGAAAGACGTTTCTATGGAGACGACAGGATTTTCTTTTGGGATGCGACTATTTCCTTTCCGATGCATTATTCCTTCTTTACTGCATCCCTCGCTCCCTCACATTGACGAATTAACACATAAATTGCGTCGCTATGAAATACAACGGGTTCTATGACATCTCATTCTAAATCGAGTAACGTTTCTATGGAAACGACAAGATTGGTTCAAATCGCTCTGAGCACTATGGGACTCAACTGCTGAGGTCATTAGTCCCCTAGAACTTAGAACTAGTTAAACCTAACTAACCTAAGGACATCACAAACATCCATGCCCGAGGCAGGATTCGAACCTGCGACCGTAGCGGTCTTGCGGTTCCAGACTGCAGCGCCCTTAACCGCACGGCCACTTCGGCCGGCAAACGACAAGATTTTCTCTTGGGATACGACTATCTCCTTTCCGATGCACTGTTCCTTCTTTACTGCATCCCTCGCGCCCTCACATTGCCGAATTAACACAGAAACTGCGTCGCTAAGAAATTCAATGGGTTCTATACCATCTGTTTCTAAATCGAGTAACGTTTCTATGGAAACGACAGAATTTTCTTTTGGGATACGACTATCTCCTTTGCGATGCACTATTCCTTCTTTACTGCAACCCTCGGTCCCTCACATTGACGAATTAACACATAAATTGCGTCACTATGAAATACTATGGGTTCTATGACATCTCCTTCGAAATCGAGTAACGTTTCTATGGAAACGACAGGATGTTCTTTTGGAATACGACTATCTCCATTTTGATGCACTATTCCTTCTTTACTGCATCTCTCGCTCCCTCACACTGACGAATTAACATAGAAAATGCGTCGCTGTTAAATACTATGGGTTACATGATATCTCCTTCTAATTCGAGAAACGTTTCTATGGAAACTAAAGGATTTTCTTTTGGGATACAAGTATCTCCTCTCCGATGCACTCTTCCTTCTTTACTGCATCCCTCGCTCCGTCACATTGACGAATTAACACAGAAATTGCGTCGCTATGAAATACTATGGGTTCTATGACTTCTCCTTCTAATTCGAGTAACGTTTCTATGGAAACGACAGGATTTTATTTTGGGATACGACTATCTTCTTTCCGATGCGTAATTCCTTCTTTACTGCTTCCGTCGCTCTCTCACATTGACGAATTAACACCTAAATTGCGTCGCTATGAAATACTATGGGTTCTCTGACATCTCCTACTATAACGAGTAACTGTTCTATGGAAACGACTGGATTTTCATTTGGGGTACGACTATCTGTTTTCCGATGCACTATTCCTTCTTTACTGCATCCCTCGTTCCCTCACATTGACGAATTAACACAGATATTGCGTCGCTATGAATTACTAAGTATTCTATGACTTCTCCTTTAAAATGGAGTAACGTTTCTATGGAAACGACAGGAATTTCTATTGGGATGCGACAATCTCCATTCCGATGCACTATTCCTTCTCTACTGCATCCCTCGCTCCCACACATTGACAAAATAACACAGAAATTGCGCTGCTAAGAAATACTATTGGTTCTATTACATCTCCTTCTAAATCGAGTAACGTTCCTATGAGTACGACAGGATTTTCTTTTGGGGTACGACTATTTCCTTTCCGATGCACTATTCCTTCTTTACTGCATTCCTCGCGCACTCACATTGACGAAATAACACAGAAATTGCGTCGCTATGAAATACTAAGTGTTCTATGACTTCTCCTTTAAAATGGAGTAACGTTTCTATGGAAACGACAGGAATTTCTATTGGGATACGACTATCTCCTTTCCGATGCACTAATCCTTCATTACTGCACTAGTGGCGCCCTCACATTGACGAATTATCGCAGAAATTGCGTCGCTACGAAATACTATGGGTTCTAATCCATCACCCTCCAAATCGAGTAACGTTTCAATGGAAGCGGCAGGACTTTATTTTGGGATACGAGTTTCTCCTTCCCGATAAACTATTCCTTCTTTACTGCATCCCTCGCTCCCTCACATTGACTAATTAACAATGAAATTGCGGCGTTATGAAATACTATGGGTTCTATGAAATCTCCTTCTAAATCGTATAACGTTTATATGGAAACGACAGGATTTTCTTTTGGGATACGAGTATCTTCTCTCCGATGCACTATTCTATCTATACTGCATCGATCGCTCCCTCACATAGACGAATTAACACAGAAATTGCATCGCTATGAAATACTACGGGTTCTATGTCATCTCCGTCTAAATCGAATGACGTTTCAATGGAATTAAATACAAAAGGAACTATAGCGACTAACGTACAAGAAGGCTGACTCTTCTTAGTGTCTATGTTTTGAGCTTATGCTGTGAGACCAATTTTAGATTCCGATGCTTCACTTCTGGTTTACTATATCCCTTGGACCTTCACATTGACGATGGAACACAGAAATTGCATCGGAATGAAATACGAAAGTCACAATGCCGACATAAGTACAAGATGACTGAGTCTTCTTTGTGTTTATGTTTTGAGCCTTTCCAGTGAGACGAGTTTTAGATTCCGATGCGTCACTTCAGGTTTGCTGTACCCATTGGACCTTTACATTGTCGATGAAACACAGAAAATTCACCTGAATTAAATACAAAAGGCACAATGCCGACGTAAAAACAAGAAGACTGACTCTTCTTAGTGTCAATTTTTTGAGCCTTTCTGTGAGACCTGTTTTAGATTCCGATGCTTCTCTTCAGGTTTGCTGTATTCCGTGGACCTTCACATTGACGATGTAACACAGAAATTGCATCGGATTTAAATACAAAAGGCACAATGCCGACTTAAGTTCAAGAAGGCTGACTCTTCTTACTGTCAATGTGTTGAGCCTTTCCTGTGAGACCAGTTTAAATGCCGATGCATCAATTCAGGTTTTCTGTATCAATTGGACGATGAAACACAGATATTGCATCGGAAATAAATACAAAAAGCACAAGGCCGGCTTAAGAACAAGAAGACTGACTCTCTTCACTGTCTATGTTTTTAGCCTTTCCTGTGAGACCAGTTTTCGATTCCGATCCTTCACTTCAGGTTTACTGTATCCCTCGGACATTCGCATTTACGATGAAATACAGAAGGTGCATCGGAATTAAATACAATGATGTGTGTCGCTATGGATCGGAGGATATCCTCTCTGGCTTCCGGCGGCTATCTGATTTGGTGAAGACTGCCAGTCTCGCTAGCGGGATGAAAGCAGAGCTCACCATCTGCAGCATCGTCGACAGGACTGACTGCGGACCTTTGGTACAGAGCCGAGTGGAGTGTCTGAATCAGTGGCTGAGATGGTTCTGCGACTGTGTGGGCTGCAGATTCCTCGACTTACGCCATAGGGTGGTGGGGTTTCGGGTTCCGATGGATAGGTCAGGAGTCCACTACACGCAACAAGCGGAAACACGGGTAGCAGGGGTTGTGTAGCGTGGGCAGGGCGGTTTTTTAGGTTAGATGGCCTTGGGCAAGTACAGAAAGGGCAACAGCCTCAAAGGGTGCGGGGCAAAGTCAGGACATGCGGGGACCAAGCAGCAATCGGTATTGTAATTGTCAACTGTCGAAGCTGCGTTGGTAAAGTACCGGAACTTCAAGCGCTGATAGAAAGCACCGAAGCTGAAATCGTTATAGGTACAGAAAGCTGGCTTAAGCCAGAGATAAATTCTGCCGAAATTTTTACAAAGGTACAGACGGTGTTTAGAATGGATAGACTGCATGCAACCGGTGGTGGAGTGTTCGTCGCTGTTAGTAGTAGTTTATCCTGTAGTGAAGTAGAAGTGGATAGTTCCTGTGAATTATTATGATTGGAGGTTACACTAAACAACCGAACTAGGTTAATAATTGGCTCCTTTTACCGACCTCCCGACTCAGCAGCATTAGTTGCAGAACAACTGAGAGAAAATTTGGAATACATTTCACATAAATTTTCTCAGCATGTTATAGTCTTAGGTGGAGATTTCAATTTACCAGATATAGACTGGGACACTCAGATGTTTAGGACGTGTGGTAGGGACAGAGCATCGAGTGACATTATACTGAGTGCACTATCCGAAAATTACCTCGAGCAATTAAACAGAGAACCGACTCGTGGAGATAACATCTTGGACCTACTGATAACAAACATACCCGAAGTTTTCGACTCTGTATGTACAGAACAGGGAATCAGTGATCATAAGGCCGTTGCAGCATCCCTGAATATGGAAGTTAATAGGAATATAAAAAAAGGGAGGAAGGTTTATCTGTTTAGCAAGAGTAATAGAAGGCAGATTTCAGACTACCTAACAGATCAAAACGAAAATTTCTGTTCCGACACTGACAATGTTGAGTGTTTATGGAAAAAGTTCAAGGCAATCGTAAAATGCGTTTTAGACAGGTACGTGCCGAGTAAAACTGTGAGGGACTGGAAAAACCCACCGTGGTACAACAACAAAGTTAGGAAACTACTGCGAAAGCAAAGAGAGCTCCACTCCAAGTTTAAACGCAGCCAAAACCTCTCAGACAAACAGAAGCTAAACGATGTCAAAGTTAGCGTAAGGAGGGCTATGCGTGAAGCGTTCATTGAATTCGAAAGTGAAATTCTATGTACCGACTTGACAGAAAATCCTAGGAAGTTCTGGTCTTACGTTAAATCAGTAAGTGGCTCGAAACAGCATATCCAGACACTACGGGATGATGATGGCATTGAAACAGAGGATGACACGCGTAAAGCTGAAATACTAAACACCTTTTTCCAAAGCTGTTTCACAGAGGAAGACCGCACTGCAGTTCCCTCTCTAAATCCTCGCACAAACGAAAAAATGGCTGACATCGAAATAAGTGTCCAAGGAATAGAAAAGCAACTGGAATCACTCAATAGAGGAAAGTCCACTGGACCTGACGGGATACCAATTCGATTCTACACAGAGTACGCGAAAGAACTTGCCCCCCTTCTAACAGCCGTGTACCGCAAGTCTCTAGAGGAACGGAGGGTTCCAAATGATTGGAAAAGAGCACAGATAGTTCCAGTTTTCAAGAAGGGTCGTCGTGCAGATGCGCAAAACTATAGACCTATATCTCTTACGTCGATCTCTTGTAGAATTTTAGAACATGTTTTTTGCTCGCGTATCATGTCATTTCTGGAAACCCAGAATCTACTATGTAGGAATCAACATGGATTCCGGAAACAGCGATCGTGTGAGACCCAGCTCGCCTTATTTGTTCATGAGACCCAGAAAATATTAGATACAGGCTCCCAGGTAGATGCTATCTTTCTTAACTTCCGGAAGGCGTTCGATACAGTTCCGCACTGTCGCCTGATAAACAAAGTAAGAGCCTACGGAATATCAGACCAAGCTGTGTGGCTGGATTGAAGAGTTTTTAGCAAACAGAACACAGCATGTTGTTATCAATGGAGAGACGTCTACAGACGTTAAAGTAACCTCTGGCGTGCCACAGGGGAGTGTTATGGGACCATTGCTTTTCACAATATATATAAATGACTTAGTAGATAGTGTCGGAAGTTCCATGCGGCTTTTCGCGGATGATGCTGTAGTATACAGAGAAGTTGCAGCATTAGAAAATTGTAGCGAAATGCAGGAAGATCTGCAGCGGATAGGCACTTGGTGCAGGGAGTGGCTACTGACCCTTAACATAGACAAATGTAATGTATTGCGAATACATAGAAAGAAGGATCCTTTATTGTATGATTATATGATAGCGGAACAAACACTGGTAGCAGTTACTTCTGTAAAATATCTGGGAGTATGCGTGCGGAACGATTTGAAGTGGAATGATCATATAAAATTAATTGTTGGTAAGGCGGGTACCAGATTGAGATTCATTGGGAGAGTCCTTAGAAAATGTAGTCCATCAACAAAGGAGGTGGCTTACAAAGCACTCGCTCGGCCTATACTTGAGTATTGCTCATCAGTGTGGGATCCGGACCAGATCGGGTTGACGGAGGAGATCCAAAGAAGAGCTGCGCGTTTCGTCACAGGGTTATTTGGTAACCGTGATAGCGTTACGGAGATGTTTAACAAACTCAAGTGGCAGACTCTGCAAGAGAGGCGCACTGCATCGCGGTGTAGCTTGCTCGCCAGGTTTCGAGAGGGTGCGTTTCTGGATGAGGTATCGAATATATTGCTTCCCCCTACTTATACCTCCCGAGGAGATCACGAATGTAAAATTAGAGAGATCAGAGCGCGCACGGAGGCTTTCAGACAGTCGTCCTTCCCGCGAACCATACGCGACTGGAACAGGAAAGGGAGGTAATGACAGTGGCACGTAAAGTGCCCTCCGCCACACACCGTTGGGTGGCTTGCGGAGTATCAATGAAGATGTAGATGTAGATGTAGAATCAACACAGAAACTGCGTCGCTATGAAATACTATGGGTTCAATGACATCTCCCTCTAAACCGAGTTACGTTTCTATGGATACGACAGGATTTTCTTTTAGGATACGCCTATCTAATTTCCAATGCACTTATCCTTCTTAACTGCACACCTGGCGCCCTCACATTGACGAATTAACACATAAATTGCGTTGCTATGAAATACTATGGGTTCTATGACTTCTCCTTCTAAATCGAGTAACGTTGCTATGGAATCGACAGGATAGTGTTTTGGGATACGAGTAACTCCTTTCCGATGCACTATTCCTTCTTTACTGCACTCCTCGCGCACTCACGTTGACGAATTAACACAGAAATACTATGGATTCTATGACATCTTCTAAATCGAGTTACGTTTCAATGGAAACGACAGGATTTTTCTTTCGATTACGACTATCTCCTTTCCGATGCACTATTCCTTCTTTACTGCATCCCGCGCTACCTCACATTCACGAATTAACACAGAAATTGCGTCGCTATGAAATACTTTGTGTTCTATGACATCTCCTTCTAAATCGAGTAACGTTTCTATGGAAACGACAGGATTTTCTTTTGGGATACGAGTACCTCCTTTGCGATGCACTATTCCTTCGTTACTGCATCCCTCGCTCCCTCACATTGACGAATTAACACAGAATTTGCGTCGCTATAAAATTCTATGAGCTCTATAACATCTCCTTCTAAATCGAGTTACGTTTGTATGGAAACGACAGGATTTTCTTTTGGGATACGACTATTTCCTTTCCGATGCACTATTCATTCTTTACAGAATACCTCGCTCCCTCACATTGACGAATTAACACAGAAATTGCGTCGCTATGAAATACTATGTTTTGTATGACATACCCTTCTAAATCATGTAACGTATCTATGGAGACGAGAGGATTTTCTTTTGGGATACGACCATCTTTTTTCCGATGCACTATTCCTTCTTTACTGCATCCCTCACTCCCACACATTGTTGAAATAACACAGAAATTGAGTCGCTATGAAATACTATGGGACCTACAACATCTCCTTCTAAATCGAGTAACGTTTCTATGGAAACGACAGGATTTTCTTTCGGGATAGGACAATTTCCTTTCCGATGCACTATTCATTCTTTACTGCATCCCTCACTCCCTCACTTTGACGAATTAACACAGAAATTGCGTTGCTATTATATACTATGGATTGTATGACATTTCCTTCTAAATCAAGTAACGTTTCTATGGAAACGACAGGATTTTCATTTGGAATACGACTATCTCCTTTCCGATACACTACTCCTTCTTTACTGCATCCCTCGCTCCCTCACATTGACAATTTAACACAGAAATATCGTCGCTATGAAATACTATGATTTCTATGACATCTCCCTCTATACAGAGTAACGTTACTATGGAAACAACAGGATTTTCATTTGGGATACGACTATTTCCTTTCCGATGCACTATTCATTCTTTACTGCATCCCTCGCTCCCTCACATTGACGAATTAACACACAAATTGCGTCGCTATGAAATACTATGTGTTGTATGACATTTCCTTCTAAATCGAGTAAAGTTTCTATGGAAACGAAATGTTTTCTTTTGGGATACGACTATCTCCTTTCCGATGCACTATTCCTTCTTAATGCATCCCTCGCACCCTCACATGACGAATTAACACAGTAATTGCGTCGCTATGAAATACTGTGTGTTGTATGACATCTCCCTCTAAATCATGTAACGTAACTGTGGAAACGACAGGATTTTCTTTTGGGATACGACTACCTAATTTCCGATGCTCTTATCCATCTTTACTGCACTCCTGGCGCCCTCACATTGACGAATTAACACAGAAATTGCGTTGCTATGAAATACTATGGTTTATATGACTACTCCTTCTAAATCGAGTAACGTTTCTATGCAAACGACAGGATTTTCTATTGGGATAGGAGTACCTCCTTTCCGATGCACTATTCCTTTTTTACTGCATCACTCGCTCCCTCACATTGACGAATTCCAACAGAAATTGCTTCGCTTTGTAAAACTATGGGTTCTACGACTTCGTCTTCTAAATCGAGTAACGTTTCAATGGAAACGACAGGATTTTCTTTTGGGATACGACCATCTCCTTTCTGATGTACTATTCCTTTTTTATTGCATCCCTCGCTCCCTCACATTGACGAATTAACACAGAAATTGCGTCGCTATGAAATACTATGGGTTCTAATACATCTCCTTCTACATCGGGAAACGTTCCAATGGAAACGACAGGATTTTCTTTTGGGATACGACTATTTTCTTTAAGATGACCTATCCCTTGTTCACTGCATCCCTCGCTCCCTCACATCGACGAACTAACACAATAATTGCGTCGCTATGAAATACAATGTGTCCAATAAAATCTCCTTCTAATTCGAGTAACGTTTCTATGGAAACGGCAGTATTCTCTTTTGGGATACGACTATCTACTTTCCGATGTACTATTCCTTCTTTACTGCATCCCTCGCTCCCTCACATTGACGAATTAACACAGAAATTGCGTCGCTATGAAATACTATGGGTTCTACAACATCTCCTTCTAAATCGAGAAACGTTCCAATGGAAGCGGCGGGATTTTCTTTTGGGATACAAGTATTTTCATTAAGATGCACTATTCCTTATTTACTGCATCCCTCGCTCCCTCACATTGACGAATTAACACAGAAATTGCGTCGCTATGAAATACAATGGGTTCTATGACATCTCCCTCTAAACCGAGTAACGTTTCTATGGACACGACAGGATTTTATTTTGGGATACTACTATCTCCTATCCGATGCACTATTCCTTCTTTCCTGCTTCCCTCGCTCCCTCACATTGATGAATTAACACAGAAATTGCGTCGTTATGAAATACTATGGGTTGTATGACATATCCCTCTAAATCATGTAACGTTACTCTGGAAACGGCAGGATTTTCTTTTGGGATACGACTATTTCCTTTCCGACACACTATTCACTCTTTACTGCATCCCTCGCTCCCTCACTTTGACGAATTAACACAGAAATTGCTTCGCTATGTAAAACTATGGGTTCTACGACTTCCCCTTCTAAATCGAGTAACGTTTCTATGAAAACGACAGGATTTTCTTTTGGGATACGACTATCTCCTTTCCGATATACTATTCCTTTTTTACTGCATCCCTCGCTCCCTCACATTGACGATTTAACACAGAAATTGCGTCGCTATGAAATACTATGGCTTCTAAAACATCTCCTTCTAAATCGAGATGAGATGCAGTGGAAACGACAGGATTTTCTTTTGGGATACGACTATTTTCTTTATGATGCACAATTCCTTGTTCACTGCATCCCTCGCTCCCTCACATTGACAAATCAACACAGAAATTGCGTCGCTATGAAATACTATGGGTCCAATAAAATCTCCTTCTAAATCGAGTAACGTTTCTATGGAATGGACAGTATTCTCTTTTGGGATACGACTATTTCCTTTCCGACTCACTATTCATTCGTTACTGCATCCCTCGCCCCCTCACATTTACGAATTAACACAGAAATTGCTTCGCTATGCAAAACTATGGGTTCTACGACTTACCCTTCTAAATCGAGTAACGTTTCTATGGAAACGACAGGATTTTCTTTTGGGATACGACTATCTCCTTTCCGATATACTATTCCTTTTTTACTGCATCCCTCGCTCCCTCACATTGACGATTTAACACAGAAATTGCGTCGCTATGAAATACTATGGATTCTAAAACATCTCCTTCTAAATCGAGAAGCGATCCAATGGAAACGACAGGATTTTTTTTGGGATACGACTATTTTCTTTAAGATACACTATTCCTTGTTCACTGCATCCCTCGCTAGCTCACATTGACGAATTAACACAGAAACTGCGTCGCTATGATATACTATGGATTGTATGACATTTCCTTCTAAATCGAGTAACGTTTCTATGGAAACGACAGGATTTTCTTTTGGGATACGACTATCTCCTTTCCGATACACTACTCCTTCTTTACTGCATCCCTCGCTCCCTCATATTGACAATTTAACACAGAAATATCGTCGCTATGAAATACTATGGGTTCCATGACATCTCCCTCTAAACCGAGTAACGTTACTATGGAAACGACAGGATTTTCTTTTGGGATACGACTATTTCCTTTCCGATGCACTATTCATTCTTTACTGCATCCCTCGCTCCCTCACATTGACGAATTACAACAGAAATTGCTTCGCTATGTAAAACTATGGGTTCTACGACTTCGCCTTCTAAATCGAGTAACGTTTCAATGGAAACGACAGGATTTTCTTTTGGGATACGACTATTTCCTTTCCGATGCACTATTCATTCTTTACTGCATCCCTCGCTCCCTCACATTGACGAATTAACACAGTAATTGCGTCGCTATGAAATACTATGTGTTGTATGACATCTCCCTCTAAATCATGTAACGTAACTGTGGAAACGACAGGATTTTCTTTTGGGATACGACTACCTAATTTCCGATGCACTTATCCATCTTTACTGCACTCCTGGCGCCCTCACATTGACGAATTAACACAGAAATTGCGTTGCTATGAAATACTATGGTTTATATGACTACTCCTTCTAAATCGAGTAACGTTTCTATGCAAACGACAGGATTTTCTATTGGGATAGGAGTACCTCCTTTCCGATGCACTATTCCTTTTTTACTGCATCACTCGCTCCCTCACATTGACGAATTCCAAAAGAAATTGCTTCGCTTTGTAAAACTATGGGTTCTACGACTTCGTCTTCTAAATCGAGTAACGTTTCAATGGAAACGACAGGATTTTCTTTTGGGATACGACCATCTCCTTTCTGATGTACTATTCCTTTTTTATTGCATCCCTCGCTCCCTCACATTGACGAATTAACACAGAAATTGCGTCGCTATGAAATACTATGGGTTCTAATACATCTCCTTCTACATCGGGAAACGTTCCAATGGAAACGACAGGATTTTCTTTTGGGATACGACTATTTTCTTTAAGATGACCTATCCCTTGTTCACTGCATCCCTCGCTCCCTCACATCGACGAACTAACACAATAATTGCGTCGCTATGAAATACAATGTGTCCAATAAAATCTCCTTCTAATTCGAGTAACGTTTCTATGGAAACGGCAGTATTCTCTTTTGGGATACGACTATCTACTTTCCGATGTACTATTCCTTCTTTACTGCATCCCTCGCTCCCTCACATTGACGAATTAACACAGAAATTGCGTCGCTATGAAATACTATGGGTTCTACAACATCTCCTTCTAAATCGAGAAACGTTCCAATGGAAACGGCGGGATTTTCTTTTGGGATACAAGTATTTTCATTAAGATGCACTATTCCTTATTTACTGCATCCCTCGCTCCCTCACATTGACGAATTAACACAGAAATTGCGTCGCTATGAAATACAATGGGTTCTATGACATCTCCCTCTAAACCGAGTAACGTTTCTATGGACACGACAGGAATTTATTTTGGGATACTACTATCTCCTATCCGATGCACTATTCCTTCTTTCCTGCTTCCCTCGCTCCCTCACATTGATGAATTAACACAGAAATTGCGTCGTTATGAAATACTATGGGTTGTATGACATATCCCTCTAAATCATGTAACGTTACTCTGGAAACGGCAGGATTTTCTTTTGGGATACGACTATTTCCTTTCCGACACACTATTCACTCTTTACTGCATCCCTCGCTCCCTCACTTTGACGAATTAACACAGAAATTGCTTCGCTATGTAAAACTATGGGTTCTACGACTTCCCCTTCTAAATCGAGTAACGTTTCTATGAAAACGACAGGATTTTCTTTTGGGATACGACTATCTCCTTTCCGATATACTATTCCTTTTTTACTGCATCCCTCGCTCCCTCACATTGACGATTTAACACAGAAATTGCGTCGCTATGAAATACTATGGCTTCTAAAACATCTCCTTCTAAATCGAGATGAGATGCAGTGGAAACGACAGGATTTTCTTTTGGGATACGACTATTTTCTATATGATGCACAATTCCTTGTTCACTGCATCCCTCGCTCCCTCACATTGACAAATCAACACAGAAATTGCGTCGCTATGAAATACTATGGGTCCAATAAAATCTCCTTCTAAATCGAGTAACGTTTCTATGGAATGGACAGTATTCTCTTTTGGGATACGACTATTTCCTTTCCGACTCACTATTCATTCGTTACTGCATCCCTCGCCCCCTCACATTTACGAATTAACACAGAAATTGCTTCGCTATGCAAAACTATGGGTTCTACGACTTACCCTTCTAAATCGAGTAACGTTTCTATGGAAACGACAGGATTTTCTTTTGGGATACGACTATCTCCTTTCCGATATACTATTCCTTTTTTACTGCATCCCTCGCTCCCTCACATTGACGATTTAACACAGAAATTGCGTCGCTATGAAATACTATGGATTCTAAAACATCTCCTTCTAAATCGAGAAGCGATCCAATGGAAACGACAGGATTTTTTTTGGGATACGACTATTTTCTTTAAGATACACTATTCCTTGTTCACTGCATCCCTCGCTAGCTCACATTGACGAATTAACACAGAAACTGCGTCGCTATGATATACTATGGATTGTATGACATTTCCTTCTAAATCGAGTAACGTTTCTATGGAAACGACAGGATTTTCTTTTGGGATACGACTATCTCCTTTCCGATACACTACTCCTTCTTTACTGCATCCCTCGCTCCCTCATATTGACAATTTAACACAGAAATATCGTCGCTATGAAATACTATGGGTTCCATGACATCTCCCTCTAAACCGAGTAACGTTACTATGGAAACGACAGGATTTTCTTTTGGGATACGACTATTTCCTTTCCGATGCACTATTCATTCTTTACTGCATCCCTCGCTCCCTCACATTGACGAATTACAACAGAAATTGCTTCGCTATGTAAAACTATGGGTTCTACGACTTCGCCTTCTAAATCGAGTAACGTTTCAATGGAAACGACAGGATTTTCTTTTGGGATACGACCATCTCCTTTCCGATGTACTATTCCTTTTTTATTGCATCCCTCGCTCCCTCACATTGACGAATTAACACAGAAATTGCGTCGCTATGAAATACTATGGGTTCTAAAACATCTGCTTCTAAATCGAGAAACGTTCCAATGGAAACGACAGGATTTTCTTTTGGGATACGACTATTTTCTTTAAGGTGCCCTATCCCTGTTCACTCCATCCCTCGCTCCCTCACATCGACTAATTAACACAGTAATTGCGTCGCTATGAAATACCGTGTGTCCAATAAAATCTCCTTCTAAATCGAGTAACGTTTCTATGGAAACGGCAGTATTCTCTTTTGGGATACGACTATCTCCTTTCCGATGTACTATTCCTTCTTTACTGCATCCCTCGCTCCCTCACATTGACGAATTAACACAGAAATTGCGTCGCTATGAAATACTATGGGTTCTAAAACATCTCCTTCTAAATCGAGAAACGTTCCAATGGAAACGGCAGGATATTCTTTTGGGATACGACTATTTTCTTTAAGATGCACTATTCCTTATTTACTGCATCCCTCGCTCCCTCATATTGACGAATTAACACAGAAATTGCGTCGCTAGGAAATACAATGGGTTCTATGACATCTCCCTCTAAACCGAGTAACGTTTCTATGGACACGACAGGATTTTATTTTGGGATACTACTATCTCCTATCCGATGCACTATTCCTTCTTTCCTGCTTCCCTCGCTCCCTCACATTGATGAATTAACGCAGAAATTGCGTCGTTATGAAATACTATGGGTTGTATGACATATCCCTCTGGAAACGACAGGATTTTCTTTTGGGATACGACTACCTAATTTCCGATGCACTTATCCATCTTTACTGCACTCCTGGCGCCCTCACATTGACGAATTAACACAGAAATTGCATTGCTATGAAATACTATGGTTTATATGACTACTCCTTCTAAATCGAGTAACGTTTCTATGCAAACGACAGGATTTTCTATTGGGATAGGAGTACCTCCTTTCCGATGCACTATTCCTTTTTTACTGCATCCCTCGCTCCCTCACATTGACGAATTACAACAGAAATTGCTTCGCTATGTAAAACTATGGGTTCTACGACTTCGTCTTCTAAATTGAGTAACGTTTCAGTGGAAACGACAGGATTTTCTTTTGGGATACGACCATCTCCTTTCTGATGTACTATTCCTTTTTTATTGCGTCCCTCGCTCCCTCACATTGACGAATTAACACAGAAATTGCGTCGCTATGAAATACTATGGGTTCTAATACATCTCCTTCTACATCGGGAAACGTTCCATTGGAAACGACAGGATTTTCTTTTGGAATACGACTATTTTCTTTAAGATGACCTATTCCTTGTTCACCGCATCCCTCGCTCCCTCACATCGACGAACTAACACAATAATTGCGTCGCTATGAAATACCATGTGTCCAATAAAATCTCCTTCTAATTCGAGTAACGTTTCTATGGAAACGGCAGTATTCTCTTTTGGGATACGACTATCTACTTTCCGATGTACTATTCCTTCTTTACTGCATCCCTCGCTCCCTCACATTGACGAATTAACACAGAAATTGCGTCGCTATGAAATACAATGGGTTCTATGACATCTCCCTCTAAACCGAGTAACGTTTCTATGGACACGACAGGATTTTATTTTGGGATACTACTATCTCCTATCCGATGCACTATTCCTTCTTTCCTGCTTCCCTCGCTCCCTCACATTGACGAATTAACACAGAAATTGCTTCGCTATGTAAAACTATGGGTTCTACGACTTCCCCTTCTAAATCGAGTAACGTTTCTATGAAAACGACAGGATTTTCTTTTGGGATACGACTATCTCCTTTCCGATATACTATTCCTTTTTTACTGCATCCCTCGCTCCCTCACATTGACGATTTAACACGGAAATTGCGTCGCTATGAAATTCTATGGGTTCTAAAACATCTCCTTCTAAATCGAGATGCAATCCAATGGAAACGACAGGATTTTCTTTTGGGATACGACTATTTTCTTTAAGATACACTATTCAATGTTCACTGCATCCCTCGCTAGCTCAGAATGACGAATTAACACAGAAACTGCGTCGCTATGATATACTATGGATTGTATGACATTTCCTTCTAAATCGAGTAACGTTTCTATGCAAACGATAGGATTTTCTATTGGGATAGGAGTACCTCCATTCCGATGCACTATTCCTTTTTTACTGCATCCCTCGCTCCCTCACATTGACGAATTACAACAGAAATTGCTTCGCTATGTAAAACTATGGGTTCTACGACTTCGTCTTCTAAATCGAGTAACGTTTCAATGGAAACGACAGGATTTTCTTTTGGGATACGACCATCTCCTTTCCGATGTACTATTCCTTTTTTATTGCATCCCTCGCTCCCTCACATTGACGAATTAACACAGAAATTGCGTCGCTATGAAATACTATGGGTTCTAAAACATCTCCTTCTAAATCGAGAAACGTACCAATGGAAACGACAGGATTTCCTTTTGGGATACGACTATATTCTTTAAGATACACTATTCCTTGTTCACTGCATCCCTCGCTAGCTCACATTGACGAATTAACACAGAAACTGCGTCGCTATGATATACTATGGATTGTATGACATTTCCTTCTAAATCGAGTAACGTTTCTACGGAAACGACAGGATTTTCTTTTGGGATACGACTATCTCCTTTCCGATACACTACTCCATCTTTACTGCATCCCTCGCTCCCTCACATTGACAATTTAACACAGAAATATCGTCGCTATGAAATACTATGGGTTCCATGACATCTCCCTCTAAACCGAGTAACGTTACTGTGGAAACGACAGGATTTTCTTTTGGGATACGACTATTTCCTTTCCGATGCACTATTCATTCTTTACTGCCTCCCTCGCTCCCTCACATTGACGAATTAACACACAAATTGCGTCGCTATGAAATACTATGTGTTGTATGACATTTCCTTCTAAATCGAGTGACTTTTCTATGGAAACGAAATGATTTCTTTTGGGATACGACTATCTCCTTTCCGATGCACTATTCCTTCTTTAATACATCCCTCGCACCCTCACATTGACAAATTAACACAGAAATTGCGTCGCTATGAAATACTATGTGTTGTATGACATATCCCTATAAATCATGTAACGTTACTGTGGAAACGACAGGATTTTCTTTTGGGATACGACTACCTAATTTCCGATGCACTTATCCATCTTTACTGCACTCCTGGCGCCCTCACATTGACGAAGTAACACAGAAATTGCGTTGCTATGAAATACTATGGCTTATATGACTTCTCCTTCTAAATCGAGTAACGTTTCTATGCTAACGACAGGATTTTCTATTGGGATAGGAGTACCTCCATTCCGATGCACTATTCCTTTTTTACTGCATCCCTCGCTCCCTCACATTGACGAATTACAACAGAAATTGCTTCGCTATGTAAAACTATGGGTTCTACGACTTCGTCTTCTAAATCGAGTAACGTTTCAATGGAAACGACAGGATTTTCTTTTGGGATACGACCATCTCCTTTCCGATGTACTATTCCTTTTTTATTGCATCCCTCGCTCCCTCACATTGACGAATTAACACAGTAATTGCGTCGCTATGAAATACTATGGGTTCTAAAACATCTCCTTCTAAATCGAGAAACGTACCAATGGAAACGACAGGATTTTCTTTTGGGATACGACTATTTTCTTTAAGATGCCCTATTCCTTGTTCACTCCATCCCTCGCTCCCTCACATCGACAAATTAACACAGTAATTGCGTCGCTATGAAATACCGTGTGTCCAATAAAATCTCCTTCTAAATCGAGTAACGTTTCTATGGAAACGGCAGTATTCTCTTTTGGGATACGACTATCTCCTTTCCGATGTACTATTGCTTCTTTACTGCATCCCTCGCTCCCTCACATTGACGAATTAACACAGAAATTGCGTCGCTATGAAATACTAGGGGTTCTAAAACATCTCCTTCTAAATCGAGATGAGATCCAGTGGAAACGACAGGATTTTCTTTTGGGATACGACTATTTTCTTTATGATGCACAATTCCTTGTTCACTGCATCCCTCGCTCCCTCACATTGACAAATCAACACAGAAATTGCGTCGCTATGAAATACTATGGGTCCAATAAAATCTCCTTCTAAATCGAGTAACGTTTCTATGGAATGGACAGTATTCTCTTTTGGGATACGACTATTTCCTTTCCGACTCACTATTCATTCGTTACTGCATCCCTCGCCCCCTCACATTTACGAATTAACACAGAAATTGCTTCGCTATGTAAAACTATGGGTTCTACGACTTCCCCTTCTAAATCGAGTAACGTTTCTATGGAAACGACAGGATATTCTTTTGGGATACGACTATCTCCTTTCCGATATACTATTCCTTTTTTACTACATCCCTCGCTCCCTCACATTGACGATTTAACACAGAAATTGCGTCGCTATGAAATACTATGGGTTCTAAAACATCTCCTTCTAAATCGAGAAGCGATCCAATGGAAACGACAGGATTTTCTTTTGGGTTACGACTATTTTCTTTAAGATACACTATTCCTTGTTCACTGCATCCCTCGCTAGCTCACATTGACGAATTAACACAGAAACTGCGTCGCTATGATATACTATGGATTGTATGACATTTCCTTCTAAATCGAGTAACGTTTCTATGGAAACGACAGGATTTTCTTTTGGGATACGACTATCTCCTTTCCGATACACTACTCCATCTTTACTGCATCCCTCGCTCCCTCACATTGACAATTTAACACAGACATATCGTCGCTATGAAATACTATGGGTTCCATGACATCTCCCTCTAAACCGAGTAACGTTACTGTGGAAACGACAGGATTTTCTTTTGGGATACGACTATTTCCTTTCCGATGCACTATTCTTTCTTTACTGCATCCCTCGCTCCCTCACATTGACGAATTAACACACAAATTGCGTCGCTATGAAATACTATGTGTTGTATGACATTTCCTTCTAAATCGAGTGACTTTTCTATGGAAACGAAATGATTTCTTTTGGGATACGACTATCTCCTTTCCGATGCACTATTCCTTCTTTAATACATCCCTCGCACCCTCACATTGACGAATTAACACAGAAATTGCGTCGCTATGATATACTATGTGTTGTATGACATATCCCTATAAATCATGTAACGTTACTGTGGAAACGACAGGATTTTCTTTTGGGATACGACTACCTAATTTCCGATGCACTTATCCATCTTTACTGCACTCCTGGCGCCCTCACATTGACGAAGTAACACAGAAATTGCGTTGCTATGAAATACTATGGCTTATATGACTTCTCCTTCTAAATCGAGTAACGTTTCTATGCAAACGACAGGATTTTCTATTGGGATAGGAGTACCTCCATTCCGATGCACTATTCCTTTTTTACTGCATCCCTCGCTCCCTCACATTGACGAATTACAATAGAAATTGCTTCGCTATGTAAACCTATGGGTTCTACGACTTCGTCTTCTAAATTGAGTAACGTTTCAATGGAAACGACAGGATTTTCTTTTGGGATACGACCATCTCCTTTCCGATGTACTATTCCTTTTTTATTGCATCCCTCGCTCCCTCACATTGACGAATTAACACAGAAATTGCGTCGCTATGAAATACTATGGGTTCTAAAACATCTCCTTCTAAATCGAGAAACGTTCCAATGGAAACGACAGGATTTTCTTTTGGGATACGACTATTTCCTTTAAGATGCCCTATTCCTTGTTCACTCCATCCCTCGCTCCCTCACATCGACAAATTAACACAGTAATTGCGTCGCTATGAAATACCGTGTTTCCAATAAAATCTCCTTCTAAATCGAGTAACGTTTCTATGGAAACGACAGTATTCTCTTTTGGGATACGACTATCTCCTTTCCGATGTACTATTGCTTCTTTACTGCATCCCTCGCTCCCTCACATTGACGAATTAACACAGAAATTGCGTCGCTATGAAATACTATGGGTTCTAAAACATCTCCTTCTAAATCGAGAAACGTTCCAATGGAAACGGCAGGATTTTCTTTTGGGATACGACTATTTTCTTTAAGATGCACTATTCCTTATTTACTGCATCCCTCGCTCCCTCATATTGACGAATTAACACAGAAATTGCGTCGCTAGGAAATACAATGGGTTCTATGACATCTCCCTCTAAACCGAGTAACGTTTCTATGGACACGACAGGATTTTATTTTGGGATACTACTATCTCCTATCCGATGCACTATTCCTTCTTTCCTGCTTCCCTCGCTCCCTCACATTGATGAATTAACACAGAAATTGCGTCTTTATGGAATACTATGTGTTGTATGACATATCCCTATAAATCATGTAACGTTACTGTGGAAACGACAGGATTTTCTTTTGGGATACGACTACCTAATTTCCGATTCACTTATCCATCTTTACTGCACTCCTGGCGCCCTCACATTGACGAAGTAACACAGAAATTGCGTTGCTATGAAATACTATGGCTTATATGACTTCTCCTTCTAAATCGAGTAACGTTTCTATGCAAACGACAGGATTTTCTATTGGGATAGGAGTACCTCCATTCCGATGCACTATTCCTTTTTTACTGCATCCCTCGCTCCCTCACATTGACGAATTACAACAGAAATTGCTTCGCTATGTAAAACTATGGGTTCTACGACTTCGTCTTCTAAATCGAGTAATGTTTCAATGAAAACGACAGGATTTCTTTTGGGATACGACCATCTCCTTTCCGATGTACTATTCCTTTTTTATTGCATCCCTCGCTCCCTCACATTGACGAATTAACACAGAAATTGCGTCGCTATGAAATACTATGGGTTCTAAAACATCTCCTTCTAAATCGAGAAACGTTCCAATGGAAACGACAGGATTTTCTTTTGCGATACGACTATTTTCTTTAAGATTCCCTATTCCTTGTTCACTCCATCCCACGCTCCTTCACATCGACTAATTAACACAGTAATTGCGTCGCTATGAAATACCGTGTGTCCAATAAAATCTCCTTCTAAATCGAGTAACGTTTATATGGAAACGGCAGTATTCCCTTTTGGGATACGACTATCTCCTTTCCGATGTACTATTCCTTCTTTACTGCATCCCTCGCTTCCTCACATTGACGAATTAACACAGAAATTGCGTCGCTATGAAATACTATGGGTTCTAAAGCATCTCCTTCTAAATCGAGAAGCGATCCAATGGAAACGTCAGGATTTTCTTTTGGGATACGACTATTTTCTTTAAGATGCACTACTGTGGGTTCTACGACTTCCCCTTCTAAATCGACTAACGTTTCTATGGAATCGACAGGATTTTCTTTTGGGATACGACTATCTCCTTTCCGATGCACTATTCTTTCTTTCCTGCATCCCTCGCTCCCTCACATTGACGAATTAACACAGAAATTGCGTCGCTATGTAATTCTATGGGTTCTACGACTACTCCTTCGAAATCGAGTAACGATTCTATGGAAAAGACAGGATTTTCTTTTGGGATACGACTATCTCCTTTCCGATGTACTATTCCTTTTTTACTGCGTCCCTCGCTACCTCACACTGACGAATTAACACAGAAATTGTGTCGCTATGAAATACTAAGGGTTCTAAAACATCTCCTTCTACATCGAGAAGCGATCCAATGGAAACGACAGGATTTTCTTTTGGGATACGACTATTTTCTTTAAGATGCACTACTCCTCGTTCACTGCATCCCTCGCTCCCTCACATTGACGATTTAACACAGAAATTGCGTCGCTATGAAATACTTTGTGTTCTATGACATCTCCTTCTAAATCCAGTAACGTTTCTATGTAAACGACAGGATTTTCTTTTGGGATACGAGTACCTCCTTTTCGATGCACTGTTCCTTGTTACTGCATCCTTCGCTCCCTCACATTGACGAATTAACACAGAATTTGCGTCGCTATAAAATACTATGGGTTCTATAACATCTCCTTCTAAATCGAGTTACGTTTGTATGGAAACGACAGGATTTTCTTTTGGGATACGACTATTTCCTTTCCGATGCACTATTCATTCTTTACAGAATACCTCGCTCCCTCACATTGACGAATTAACACAGAAAATGCGTCACTATGAAATACCATGGGTTGTATGACATTTCCTTCTATATCGAGTAACGTTTCTATGGAAACGACAGGATTTTCTTTTGGGAAACGACTAACTCCTTTCCGATGCACTATCCCTTCTTTACTGCATTCCTCGCTCCCTCACATTCACGATTAACACAGAAATTGCGCAGCTTTGAAATACTATGTTTTGTATGTCATATCCTTCTAAATCATGTACCGTATCTATGGAGACGAGAGGATTTTCTTTTGGGATACGACTATCTAATTTCCGATGCACTTATCCTCCTTTACTGCACTACTGGCGCTCTCACATTGACGAATTAACACAGATATTGCATTACTATGAAATACTGTGGGTTCTATGCCTTCTCCTTCTAAATCGAGTATCGTTTCTATAGAAACGACTGGATTTCCCTTTGGGATACGAGTATCTCCTTTCCAATGCACTATTCCTTCTTTACTGCATACTTCGCTCCCTCACATTGACGAATTAACACATGAAATGCGTCGCTATCAAATACTATGGGTTCTATGCCATCTTCTTGTAACTCGAGAATCGTTTCTATGTAAACGACAGGATTTCTTTTGGGAGACGACTATCTCCTTTCCGATGCACTATTCCACCTTTACTGCAGCCGTCGCTCCCTCTCATTCACGAATTAACGCAGAAATTGCGTCGCGATGAAATACTTTGGGTTCTATGACTTCTCCTTCTAAATCGTGTAATGTTTCTATGGGAACGACAGGATTTTCTTTTGGGATACGACTATCTCCTTTCCGATGCACTATTAATTCTTTACTGCATCCCTCGCTCCCTCACATTAGCGGTTTAACACAGAAATTGCGTCGCTATGAATTACTATGAGTTGGGTGACATCTCCTTCTAAATCGAGTAACGTTTCAATGGAAACGACAGGATTTTCTTTTGGGATACGACCATCTCCTTTTCTATGCACTATTCCTTCTTTACTGCATCCCCGCTTCCTCACATTAAAGAATTAACACAGAAATTGCGGCGCTTTGAAATACTATGTGTTCCATAACATCTCCCTCTAAATCGAGTAACGTTTCTATGGAAACGACAGATTTTCTTTTGGGATACGAGTATCTCTTTTGCGATGCACTATTCCTTCTTACTGCATCCCTCGCTCCCCAACATTGACGAATTAACTCGGAAATTGCAGCGCTATGAAATACTATGGGTTCTATAACATCTCCTTCTAAATCGAGTATCGTTTCAATGGAAAGGACAGGATTTTCTTTTGGGATATGAGTATCTCCTTTGCGATGCACTATTAATTCTTTACAGCATCCCTCACTCCCTCACATGATCGCATTAACACAGAAATTGCGTCGCTATGAAATACTATGGGATCCATGACTTCTGCTCTAAATCTATGGAAAAGACTTGATTTCCTTTTGGGATAAGACTATCTCCGTTCCGATGCACTATTCCCTCTGCACTGCATCCCTCGATCCCTTACAGTGACGAAGTAACACTGAAATTGCGTCGATATGAAATACAACGGGTTGTATGACATCTCCTCGTAAATCGACCAACGTTTCTACGGAAACAACAGGAATTTCTTTTGGGATACGACAATCTCCTTTCCGATGCACTATTCCTTCTTTACTGCATCCCTCGCTCCCTCACATTGACAAATTAGCACAGAAATTACGTCGCTATGAAATACTATGTGTTCTACGACTACTCCTTCTACATCGAGTAACGTTTCTATAGAGACGACAGGATTATCTCTTGGGATACGACTGTCTTATTTCCGATGCACTATTCCTTCTTTACTGCATCCCTCGCTCCCTCACATTGACGAATTAACACAGAAATTGCGGCGCTATGAAATACTATGTGTTCCATAACATCTGCCTCTAAATCGAGTAACGTTTCTTTGGAAACGACAGATTTTCTTTTGGGATACGAGTATCTCTTTTGCGATGCACTATTCCTTCTTTACTGCATCCTTCGCTCCCCAACATTGACGAATTAACTCAGAAATTGCCGCGCTATGAAATACTATGGGTTCTATAACATCTCCTTCTAAATCGTGTATCGTTTCAATGGAAAGGACAAGATTTTCTTTTGGGCGACGACTATCTCGTTTCCGATATACTACTCCTTCTTTACTGCATCCCTCGCTCCCTCATATTGACAATTTAACACAGAAATATCGTCGCTATGAAATACTATGTGTTCTATGACTTCTCCCTCTAAACCGAGTAACGTTACTATGTAAACGACAGGATTATCTTTTGGGATACGACTTTTTTCTTTAAGATGCACTATTCTTTGTTCACTGCATACCTCGCTCCCTCACATTGACGAATTAACACAGAAATTGCGTCGCTATGATATACTATGCATTGTATGACATTTCCTTCTAAATCGAGTAACGTTTCTATGGAAACGACAAGGATTTTCTTTTGGGATACGACTATCTCCTTTCCGCTACACTACTCCTTCTTTACTGCATCCCTCGCTCCCTCATATTGACAATTTAACACAGAAATATCGTCGCTATGAAATACTATGTGTTCTATGACTTCTCCCTCTAAACCGAGTAACGTTACTATGTAAACGACAGGATTATCTTTTGGGATACGACTATTTCCTTTCCAATGCACTATTCATTCTTTACTGCATCCCTCGCTCCCTCACATTGACGAATTAACACACAAATTGAGTCGCTATGAAATACTATGTGTTGTATGACATTTCCTTCTAAATCGAGTGACGTTTCTATGGAAACGAAATGTTTTCTTTTGGGATACGACTATCTCCTTTCCGATGCACTATTCCTTCTTTAATACATCCCTCGCACACTCTACCTGACGATGAACACAGAAATTGCGTCGCTATGAAATACTATGTGTTGTATGACATGTCCCTCTAAATCATGTAACGTTACTGTGGAAACGACAGGATTTTCTTTTGGGATACGACTACCTAATTTCCGATGCACTTATCCATCTTTACTGCACTCCTGGCGCCCTCACATTGACGAATTAACACTGAATCTGCGTCGCTATGAAATACTATGAGTCCAATAAAATCTCCTTCTAACTCGAGTAACGTTGCTATGGAATGGACAATATTCTCTTTTCGGATACGACTATTTCCTTTCCGACTCGCTATTTATTCTTTACTGCATCCCTCGCTCCCTCACATTGACGAATTAACACAGAAATTGCTTCGCTATGTAAAACTATGGGTTCTACGACTTCCCCTTCTAAATCGAGTAACGTTTCTGTGGAGTCGACAGGATCTTCTATTGGGATACGAGTATCTCCTTTCCGATGCACTATTCCTTCTTTACTGCATCCCGCGCTACTACACATTCACGAATTAACACAGAAATTATGTCGCTATGAAATACTTTGGGATCTATGACATCCCCTTCTAAATCGAGTAACGTCTCTATGGAAACGACAGGATTTTCTTTTGAGATACGAGTACCTCCTTTCCGATGCACTATTCCTTCTATACTGCATCCCTCGCTCCCTCACATTATCGAATTAACACATGAATAGCGTCGCTATGAAATACAAAGTGTTCTATGACGTCTCCTTCTAAATCGAATAACGTCTCTATGGAGACGACAGGATTTTCTTTTGGGATACGACTATCTCCTTTCCGATGCACTATTCCTTCTTTACTGCATCACTCGCTCCCTCACATTGACGAATTTACACAGAAATGGCGCCGCTATGAAATACTATGGGTCCAATAAAATCTCCTGCTAAATCGAGTAACGTTTCTATGGAAAGGACAATATTCTCTTTTGGAATACGACTATTTCCTTTCCGACTCACTATTCATTCTTTACGGCATCCCTCGCTCCCTCACATTGACAATTTAACACAGAAATTGCGTCGCTTAGAAATACTATGGGTTGTATGACATCTCCTTCTAAATCGAGTAACGTTTCTATGGAAACGACAGGATTTTCTTTTGGGATACGACCTTCTCCTTTCCGATGCACTATTCCTTCTTTACTGCATCCCTCGTTCCCTCACATTGACGTATGAACACAGAAATTGCGTCGCTATAAAATGTTATGGGTTGTATAACATTTCCTTCTAAATAATGTAATGTTTCTATGGAGACGACAGGATTTTCTTTTCGAATACGACTATCTACTATCCGATGCCCTTATCCTCCTTTACTGCACTCCTGGTGCCCTCCTATTGACGAATTAACACTGTAACTGCGCCGCTATGAAATACTATGGCTTCTATGATTTCTCCTTCTAAATCGAGTAACGATGCTATGGAAACGACAGGACTATCTTTTGGGATCCGAGTATCTTCTTTTCGATTCACTATTCCTTCTGTAGTGCAACCCTCGCTCCCTCACATTGACGAATTAACACAGGAATTGCGTCGCTTTGAAATACTATGTGTTCTATGACATCTCCTTGTAAATCCTGTAACGTCTGTATGGAAACGACATGATTTCCTTTTCGGATACGACTATCTGGTTTCCGATGCACTATTAAATCTTTACTGCATCCCTCGCTTCCTCACATTCACGAATTAACACAGAGATAGCAGGGCTATCAAATACAAAGGGTTCTAAGACTTCTCCTTCTGAATCGAATAACGTTTCTATTGAAACGACAGGATTTTCTTATGGGATACGAGTATCTCCTTTCCAATGCTCTACTCCTTTTTTACTGCATCCCTCGCTTTCAAACATTGACGAATTAACACAGAAATTGCGTCGCTATGAAATGCTATGTGTTCGATGTCATCTCCTTCTAAATGGAGTAACGTTTCTATGGATACGACAGGATTTTCTTTTGGGATACGACTATCTCCTATACGATGCACTATTCCTTCTTTACTGCATCCCTCGCTCCCTCACATTGACAATTTAACACAGAAAGTGCGTCGCTTAGAAATACTATGGGTTGTATGGCATATTCTTCTAAATCGAGTAACGTTTCTATGGAAACGACAGGATTTAAGTTTGGGATACGACTAACTCCTTTCCGATGCACTATTCCGTCTTTACTGCATTCCTCGCTCCCTCACATTGACGAATTAACATAGATATTGCGTCGTTATGAAATACTATGGGTAGTACGTCATATCCTTCTAAATCATGTAATGTTTCCATGGAAACATCAGGATTTTCTTTTGGGATACTACTATCTCCAATCCGATGCACTTATCCTTCTTTACTGCACTCCTGGTGCCCTCACATCGATGAATTAACACAGAAACTGCGTCGCTATGAAATAGTATGGGTTCTTTCACATCTCCCTCTAAACCGAGTAACGTATCTCTGGATACGACAGGAATTTCTTTTGGGATACGACCATCTAATTTCGGATGCACTTATCCTTCTTTACTGCTCTCCTGGCGCCCTCACATTGACGAATTAACACAGAAATTGCGATGCTATGAAATACTATAGGTTCTATGACTCCTCCTTCTAAATCGAGTAACGTTTCTATGGAAACGACAGGATATTCTTTCGGGATACGAGTATCTCCTATCCGATGCACTATTCCTTCTTTACTGCACTCCTCGCGCACTCACATTGACGAATTAACACAGAAATTGCGTCGATATGAAATACTATGTGTTCTATGACATCTCCTTCTACATCGAGAAACGTTTCTATGGAAACGGCAGGATTTTATTTAGGGATACGACTAATCGTCGCTATGAAATAATATGGGTTGTGTGATATATCCTTCTAAAACGAGTAACATATTTATGGAATCGACTGGATTTTATTTAGGGATACGACTATCTCCTTTCCGATGCACTTTCCGTGATTACTGCATCCCTCGCTAGCTCACATTGACAATTTAACACAGAAATTGCGTCGCTATGAAATACTATGGGTTCCATGACATCTCCCTCTAAAGCGAGTAACGTTTCTATGGATACGACAGGATTTTCTTTTGGGATACGACTTTCTCCTTTCCGATGCACTATTCCTCCTTTATTACATCCCTCGCTCCCTCACATTGACGATTTAACACAGAAATTGCGTCGCTATGATATACTATGGGTTGTATGACTTATCCTTCACAATCATGTAACATTTCTATGGAAACGACATTATTTTCTTTTGGGTTACGACTATCTAATTTCCGATGCACTTATCCTTCTTAACTGCAGTCCTGGTGCCCTCACATTGACGAATTAACACAGGAATTGCGTTGCTATGAAGTACTATGGGTTCTATGACATATTCTAAATCGAGTTACGTTTCAATGGAAACAACTGGATTTTCTTTCGGGATACGAGTATCTCCTTTCCGACGCACTATTCCTTCTTTACAGACTCCCGCGCTCACATTGACGAATTAACATATAATTTGCAGCGCTATGAAATACAATGGGTTCTATGACATCTCCTTCTAAATCGAGTAACGTTTCTATGGAAACGACAGGATTTCCTATTGGGATACGACTATCTCCTTTCAAAGGTACTATTCCTAATTTACTGCATCCCTCGCTCCCTCAGATTGACGAATTAACACAGAAATTGCGTCGCTATGAAATACTATGCGCTCAATAAAATCTCCTTATAAATGGAGTAGCATTTCTATGGAAGCGACAGGATTCTATTTTGGGATACGACTATCTCCTTTCCGATGCACTATCCCTTCTTTACTGCATCCCTCGCTCCCTCACATTGACAATTTAACACAGAAATTGCGTCGCTATGAAATAGCAAGGGTTCTTTGACATTTCCCTCTAAACCGAGTAACGTTTCTATGGAAACGACAGGATTTTCTTTTGGGATACGAATATCTCCTTTACGATGCACTATTCCTTCTTTACTGCATCCCTCGTTCCCTCACATTGACGTATGAACACAGAAATTGCGTTGCTATAAATTGTTATGGGTTGTATGACATTTCCTACTAAATCATGTAATGTTTCTATGGATACGACAGGATTTTCTTTTGGGATACGACCATCTCCTTTCCAATGCACTTATCCTCCTTTACTGCACTCCTGGCACCCTCCTATTGACGAATTAACACAGAAACTGCGTCGCTATGAAATACTATGGCTTCTATGATTTCTCCTTCTAAATCGACTAACGATTCTATGGAAACAACAGGACTATCTTTTGGGATACGAGTATCTTCTTTTCGATGCACTATTCCTTCTTTACAGCAAACCTCGCTCCCTCACATTGACGAATTAACACAGGAATTGCGTCGCTTTGAAATACTATGTGTTCTATGAAATCTCCTTGTAAATCCAGTAACGTCTCTATGGAACGACATGATTTCCTTTTCGGACACGACTATCTGCTTTCCGATGCACTATTAACTTTTTACTGCATCCCTCGCTTCCTCACATTCACGAATTAACACAGAGATACCAGGGCTATGAATTACTATGGGTTCTAAGACTTCTCCTCGTGAATCGAATAACGTTTCTATTGAAACGACAGGATTTTCATTTGGAATACGGGTATCTCCTTTCCGATGCACTAATCCTTCTTTACTGCATCCCTCGCTCCCTCACATTGACGGATTAACACAGAAATTGCGTAGCTATGTAATTCAATAAGTACTATGACATCTCCTTCTAAATCGGGTAACGTTTCTATGGAAACGACAGGATTTTCTTTTCGGATACGACTATCTCCTTTCCAATGCACTACTGCGTCTTTCCTGCATCCCTCGCTTTCAAACATTGACGAATTAACACAGAAATTGCGTCGCTATGAAAAACTATGTGTTCGATGACATCTCCTTCTAAATGTAGTAACGTTTCTATGGATACGACAGGATTTTCTTTTGGGATACGACTATCTCCTTTCCGATGCACTATTCCTTCTTTACTGCATCCCTTGCTCCCTCACATTGGCAATTTAACACATAAATTGCGTCGCTATGAAATACTATCGGTTCTATGACATCTCCCTCTAAACCAAGTAACGTTTCTGTGGATACGACAGGATTTTCTTTTGGGGTATGACTACCTCCTCTCCGATGCACTTTTCCTTCTTTACTGCATCCCTCGCTCCCTCACATTGACGAATTAACACAGTAATTGCGACGCTATGGAATACTATGGGTTCTATGACATCTTCTAAATCGAGTAACGTTTCTATGGAGACGACAGGATTTTCTTTTCGGATTCGACTATCTCCTTTCCGATGCATTATTCCTTCATTACTGCATCCCTCTCTCCAGCACATTGACGAATTACCACAGATATTGCGTCGCGATGAATTACATCAGGTTCTATGACATCTCCTTCTATATCGAGTAACGTTTCTATGGAAACGACTGGATTTTTTTTGGGATACGGCTATCTAATTTCCGATGCACTTATCCTCCTTTACTGCATCCCTCGCTCCCTCACATTAACGAATTAACACAGGAATTGCGTCGCTATGAAATACTATGGGTTCTATGACATCTTCTAAATCCAGTAACGTTTCTATGGAGACGACAGGATTTTCTTTTGGGATACGACTTTCTCCTTTCCGATGCACTATTCCTTCTTTATTGCATCCCTCGCTCCCTCACATTGACGAGTTAACACAGAAATTGCGTCGCTATGATATACTATGGGTTCTAAGACTTCTCCTTCTGAATCGAATAACGTTTTTATTGAAACGACAGGATTTTCTTATGGGATACGAGTATCTCCTTTCCGATGCACTATTCCTTCTTTACTGCAACCCTCGCTCCCTCACATTGACGAATTAACTCAGGAATTGCGTCGCTTTGAAATACTATGTGTTCTATGACATCTCCTTGTAAATCCAGTAACGTGTCTAAGGAAACAACATGATTTCCTTTTCGGATACGACTATCTGGTTTCGATGCACTATTAAATCTTTACTGCATCCCTCGCTTCCTCACATTCACGATTTAACACAGAGATAGCTGGGCTATAAAATACTATGGGTTCTAAGACTTCTCCTTCTGAATCGAATAACGTTTTTATTGAAACGACAGGATTTTCTTATGGGATATGCGTATCTCCTTTCCGATGCACTAATCCTTCTTTACTGCATCCCTCGCTCAGTCACATTGACGAATTAACACAGAAATTGCGTCGCTATGAAACTCAATAAGTATTATGACATCTCCTTCTAAATCGAGTAACGTTTCTATGGAATCGACAGGATTTTCTTTTGGGATACAACTATCTCCTTTCCGATGCACTATTCCTTCTTTACTGCAACCCTCGCTCCCTCACATTGACAGATTAACACAGAAATTGCGACGCTATGAAATACTATGGGATCTATGACTTCTCCTTCTAAACCGAGTAACGTTTCTATGGAAACGACAGGATTTTATTTTGGGATACGACTATCTCCTTTCCAATGCACTACTCCTTTTTTACTGCATCCCCCGCTTTCAAACATTGACGAATTAACACAGAAATTGCGTCGCTATGAAATACTATGTGTTCGATGACATCCCTTCTAAATGGAGTAACGTTTCTATGGATACCACAGGATTTTCTTTTGGGTTACGACTATCTCCTTTACGATGCACTATTCCTTCTTTACGGTTCCCTCGCTCCCTCACATTGACAATTTAACACAGAAATTGCGTCGCTTAGAAATACTATGGGTTGTATGACATATCCTTCTAAATCGAGTAACGTTTGTATGGAAACGACAGGATTTAAGTTTGGGATACGACTAACTCCTTTCCGATGCACTATTCCGTCTTTACTGCATTCCCCGCTCCCTCACATTTACGACTTAACATAGAATTTGCGACGTTATGAAATACTATGTGTAGTATGTCATATCCTTCTAAATCATGTAATGTTTCCATGGAAACATCAGGATTTTCTTTTGGGATACTACTATGTCCTATCCGATGGACTTATCCTTCTTTACTGCACTCCTGGCGCCCTCACATCGATGAATTAACAAAGAAACTGCGTCGCTATGAAATAGTACGGGTTCTTACACATCTCCCTCTAAACCGAGTAACGTTTCTCTGGATACGACAGGAATTTCTTTTGGGATACGACCATCTCCTTTCCGATGCACTAATCCTTCTTAACTGCATTACTCGCTCCCTCACATTGACGAATTTACACAGAAATTACTTCGCTATGAAATACTATGGGTTGTATGACATACCCTTCTAAATCATGTAATGTTTCAATGGAAACGACAGGATTTCCTTTTGGGATACGACTATGTCCTATCCGATGCACTTATGCTTCTTTACTGCAGTCCTGGCGCCCTCACATTGACGAATTAACACAGGAATTGCGTTGCTATGAAGTACTATGGGTTCTATGACATCTTCTAAATCGAGTTACGTTTCATTGGAAACAACTGGATTTTCTTTCGGAATACGAGTATCTCCTTTCCGATGCACTATTCCTTCTTTGCTGCACACCTCGCGCACGCACATTGACGAATTAACGCAGAAATTGCGGGGCTATGAAATTCTATGTATTCTATGACATCTTCTAAATCGAGTTACGTTTCAATGGAAACAACTGGATTTTCTTTCGGGATACGAGAATCTCCTTTCCGATGCACTATTCCTTCTTTACTGACTCCCGCGCTCCCTCAAATTGACGAATTAACACATAATTTGCAGCGCTATGAAATACAATGGGTTCTATGACATCTCCTTCTAAATCGAGTAACGTTTCTATGGAAACGACAGGATATCCTATTGGGATACGACTATCTCCTTTCAAAGGTACTATTCCTTATTTACTGCATCCCTCGCTCCCTCAGATTGACGAATTAACACAGGAATTGCGTCGCTTTGAAATACTATGTGTTCTATGACATCTCCTTGTAAATCCAGAAACGTCTCTATGGAAACGACATGATTTCCTTTTCGGATACGACTATCTGGTCTCCGATGCACTATTAATTCTTTACTGCATCCCTCGCCTCCTCACATTCACGAATTAACACAGAGATAGCAGGGCTATGAAATACTATGGGTTCTAAGACTTCTCCTTCTGAATCGAATAACGTTTCTATTGAAACGACTGGATTTTCTTATGGGATACGAGTATCTCCTTTCCGATGCACTAATCCTTCTTTACTGCATCCCTCGCTCCCTCACATTAACGAATTAACACAGGAATTGCGTCGCTATGAAATACTATGGGTTCTATGACATCTTCTAGATCTAGTAACGTTTCAATGGAGTCGACAGGATTTTCTTTTCGGAATCGACTATCTCTTTTCTTATATACTATTCCTTCTTTACTGCGTCCCTCGCTCCCTCACATTGGCGAATTAACACAGAAATTGCGTCGCTATGGAATGCTTTGGGTTATATGACTTCTCCTTCTAAATCGAGTAACGTTTCTATGGAAACGAAAGGATTTCCTTTTCGGAAACGAGTATCTCTTTCCCGATGCACTATTAATTGTTTACTGCATCCCTCACTCCCTCACATTGACGACTTAACACAGATATTCCGGGGCTATGAAATTCTATGGGTTCTATGACTTCTCCTTCTAAATCGAATAACGTTTCTATGGAAACGATATGATTATCTTTTGGTGTACGACTATCTCCTTTCCGATGCACCATTCCTTCCTTTCTGCAACCCTTGCTCCCTCACATTGACGAATTAACACATAAATTGAGTAACTATGAAATACAATCGGTTCTATGACATCTCCTGCTAAATCGAGTAACGTTTTTATGGATACGACAGGATTTTCTTTTGGGATACGACCATCTCCTTTCCGATGCACTATTCCTTCTTTACTGCATCCCTCTCTCCAGCACATTTAGGAATTAACACAGATATTGCATCGCGATGAAATACTTTAGGTTCTTTGACTTCTCCTTCTAAATCGAGTGACGTTTCTATGGAAACGAAAGGATTTCCTTTTGGGAAACGAGTATCTCTTTCCCGATGCACTATTAATTCTTTACTGCATCTCTCACTCCATCATATTAACGACTTAACACAGATATTGCAGGGCTATGAAATTCTATGGGTTCTATGACTTCTCCTTCTAAATCGAATAACGTTTCTATTTAAACGACATGATTATCTTTCGGGATACGACCATCTCCTTTCCAATGCACTTATCCTCCTTTACTGCACTCCTGGCGCCCTCCTATTGACGAATTAACACAGAAACTGCGTCGCTATGAAATACTATGGCTTCTATGATTTCTCCTTCTAAATCGAGTAACGATTCTATGGAAACAACAGGACTATCTTTTGGGATACGAGTATCTTCTTTTCGATGCACTATTCCTTCTTTACAGCAAACCTCGCTCCCTCACATTGACGAATTAACACAGGAATTGCGTCGCTTTGAAATACTATGTGTTCTATGACATCTCCCTGTAAATCCAGTAACGTCTCTATGGGAACGACATGATTTCCTTTTCGGACACGACTATCTGCTTTCCGATGCACTATTAATTCTTTACTGCATCCCTCGCTTCCTCACATTCACGAATTAACACAGAGATAGCAGGTCTATGAAATACTATGGATTCTAAGACTTCTCCTTGTGAATCGAATAACGTTTCTATTGAAACGACAGGATTTTCATTTGGAATACGAGTATCTCCTTTCCGATGCACTAATCCTTCTTTACTGCATCCCTCGCTCCCTCACATTGACGAATTGACACAGAAATTGCGTAGCTATGAAATTCAATAAGTACTATGACATCTCCTTCTAAATCGGGTAACGTTTCTATGGAAACGACAGGATTTTCTTTTAGGATACGACTATCTCCTTTCCAATGCACTACTCCGTTTTTCCTGCATCCCTCGCTTTCAAACATTGACGAATTAACACACAAATTGCGTCGCTATGAAATACTATGTGTTCGATGACACCTCCTTCTAAATGGAGTTACATTTCTATGGATACGATAGGATTTTCTTTTGGGATACGACTATCTCCTTTCCGATGCACTATTCCTTCTTTACTGCATCCCTCGCTCCCTCACTTTGGCAATTTAACACATTAATTGCGTCGCTATGAAATACTATCGGTTCTATGAGATCTCCCTCTAAACCAAGTAACGTTTCTGTGGATACGACAGGATTTTATTTTGGGGTATGACTACCTCCTTTCCGATGCACTTTTCCTTCTTTACTGCAACCCTCGCTCCCTCACATTGACGAATTAACACAGATATTGCGTCGCGATGAAATACATCAGGTTCTATGACATCTCCTTCTATATCGAGTAACGTTTCTATGGAAACGACAGGATTTTCTTTTGGGATACGGCTATCTAATTTCCGATGCACTTATCCTTCTTTACTGCATCCCTCGCTCCCTCACATTAACGAATTAACACAGGAATTGCGTCGCTATGAAATACTATGGGTTCTATGACATCTTCTAAATCGAGTAACGTTTCTATGGAAGCGACAGGATTTTCCTTTGGGATACGACTTTCTCCTTTCCGATGCACTATTCCTTCTTTATTGCATCCCTCGCTCCCTCACATTGACGAGTTAACACAGAAATTGCGTCGCCATGATATACTATGGGTTGTATGACTTATCCTTCACAATCATGTAACATTTCTATGGAAACGACAGTATTTTCTTTTGGGTTACGACTATCTAATTTCCGATGCACTTATCCTTCTTTACTGCAGTCCTGGCGCCCTCACATTGACGAATTAACACAGGAATTGCGTTGCTATGAAGTACTATGGGTTCTATGACATCTTCTAGATCGAGTTACGTTTCAATGGAAACAACTGGATTTTCTTTCGGGATACGAGTATCTCCTTTCCGATGCACTATTCCTTCTTTACTGACTCCCGCGCTCCCTCAAATTGACGAATTAACACATAATTTGCAGCGCTATGAAATACAATGGGTTCTATGACATCTCCTTCTAAATCGAGTAACGTTTCTATGGAAACGACAGGATTTCCTTTTGGGATACGACTATCTCCTTTCAAATGTACTATTCCTTATTTACTGCATCCCTCGCTCCCTCAGATTGACGATTTAACACAGAAATTGCGTCGCTATGAAATACTATGGGCTCAATAAAATCTCCTTATAAATCGAGTAGCATTTCTATGGAAACGACAGGGTTCTATTTTGGGATACTGTAGGGAAGCAGCCTACTCACACTGTAGTAAACTCACATCAGTTTCCATTGTGTGCCAGCCAGTCTGCTGTAACTAGCTCTGACGTCATAAATGTTGCGCAATACCTTAAAAATCAAGCAAATGACCTAAAACTTTTATAGCATGTCAGGAATAATACTGAATTAATGTGTGTTGAATATCAGTTCGATAACGTAAGTCATTTTCGAAATTTGGACGTTTTTCTGAAAAAATTATTGGCGCAACAGAAAAGAGCTAGATACTTCAAAATTTATATTTAGATTCATCTTTCATAATGATTTATTAAAAATAGTACTTTGGATTTCACAAATTAAGATTTTAGTAGAAATTCATGATTTTGTGGTTTTCGTCTCAAAACTGAAGGAAGCAAGGTAGATTAAGTAGGTTAATAAGTAAGGCTAGGATGTTTAGATTTGAATAAGTTGGAGGTCCGCTATGATTATGAAGATGTGTAAAGTTTCTTTTTAATACCTATAAAATTATAGCGATAGCGGATCTCAACAGGGCCAGTTCAGAGCTCATCTACTGCATGCAGGGCAATTAAATTAATTCTCTCGCCTAAAGTGTTTAACTTAGCCACGTCAAAATTTTATTATCAATACTTACCTGCGTGCTGAATGCACGTTTAAATTAAAAGCTTCCTCGGCCATCAGCAAAAGAAGCTATAAATTATTATGTAACTTGAAGTGGTGCGTTACTAGCCCAGCGGCTAGTTGGGAGAGCGGATAAGATCAGGCGTTCCCTTCGCCGTCCGTACCGTGGCTTTATATATAAGGACGCTACGCGAGGAAGCAAGGCCCCAGTTCTCTCCAGACGCTGAATGACACGCCATCTGTGTCGGGAGCCGCGTCGCATCAGTGTCATTGCTACAAACAGCCTCGGGTGCCGTATTAAGTTACTAGAGATACGCGGAACCATGAAAATACACCAAGTGAAGTGTTAATTCTGGAATGATTTTCATTGTCTAGCTTCAGTTTGCGTATTGTCGTATTTTCACGTGCCGTCGCGGGACAGACATTCTACCAAATACTTAGCGTGGCGTTTGATGAAATATTTTCATCAAATTATGGCGAGCATTCTTTTTAACATTTAATTCGGACATTTATAGTTGCATCAGCGCATTACACTCTAAACTGCTCTGTTAGTTAGGTTGTAGGGATACTTGTGGTTTTTTTTATCAGTGAATTTCAGAATATACTCAACTATTTTGGAAAACCGTTTTTGATTAGAAATCCCGGACAATCTCCTAATTCCTCAGAGCTATAAGCTGCAGCTATAAGGGTATCTCAATTGAAGTGGGCACTAGGATCTCTAGTTACTGGCTCCATGTTTTATTAAATCACTTTCTGGGTGCCAAGAAGTAAATAGAGAGCCAGTGTTGAGAACGGCGAAAGACAGCATTAACAACATTCTAAAAGCCATAAACTGCTTCAACACGCAAGCATTTATACAGCAAACAGCAATTAGATTATTTTTACAAACTTATCCGCCGCCCCACATATGGTGCATCGGCCGGGAAATCAACTAAGTGAAAGTGATATTTTACTATTCGGATTCGCGAGTGGAATGCGACACGCAGCTGAGTAATAGAACAGTGAAAGTGTTACGTGTGCATGTGAACGACGCAATTGGATTAACAACACATCTGGATTGACGGAGCTGGCACTGAGTCTAGCGGTGCTGCCGGCATCGCGAGAAGCCAGTCTCGCCGCACCACAGTCGTCCGCTGGAGCAGCCGGCGCAGAGCCTGCAATTGCGGGCCACGTAAACACACAACAGCCGTCGGAGAGCCGTCTGCAGTTCAACGTGCCACGTCGCATCAGGAATCCTGGTACGCCGCGCCGGCAACGCCATACGTCGTGCAGAAGGAACTAAGTTAAGTGAAAAACTGTTAAAAATTTTACTAACCTGCACTAAAAGACTGTCGGCGATGGAACCGCCAAAAGAAACTGAGTTTAAACTTAAATTAGAACCTATGTCTGTTGAGGGAACTGTAAATTCAGACAACGTTTCAAGTATAAACATGCATGAAGGTAGTAATGTTAAAGTGAAAAATGAAGTATTGTCTCCTGACAATAGTGTGCGAAGGGGCAATGATTCAATAATAGAGACCCCTGTAGTAAAGCGGAAAGTAGAAATGGTAAATTTATTGGATGATAGTTTCTCTGATGAATTAAAAATGAAACAGTCATCAGAAATGGTAGAGTTTAAGAAGGAGAAGTTAGAGATGACTAATCAATCAGAAGTTTCATTTAATTTTGATGATTCGCATATTGGAGCTAGTTTTATGTCACCTGAGTGTGATAAAAAACCCGCCAGTGAGCAACCCAAAGATGCTGGGGCTGTTGATCTAAATGTTATATTACAAGCAATAGCTGCCAGTAATGCACAAATGACAGCTGAATTAAAGTCTGAAATGGTGGCCAGTCAAACAAATTTTAATAAACGATTTGAGGCAATGGACAATAAATTAGAATCCAATAAAGCTGAATTAGAAAATTCTTTCAAGGCTAGTTGCGATAAGTTGACAGGGGATCTGGACAGTTTGAATTATAAAATTGATTACAACCATGAGGATATTAAGAAAAAGGTTGCTCAACAGTTTTCTGAAATGTATAAAACAGTTAAATCCGAAGTTGCTGAGGTTCGCAAAGACTTCCAAATGGAAGATGCAAAGCTGGAGCACAAGTTAACAGAAAAGATCGAGGCGGAATCTGAACTGTGCTCAGATAGATTTAAAGATGTTAATATTAAAGTAAACATATGTCAAACAGATGTAGATGCAATTAAAACTGACACTACTCATATTGTGCAAAGAATAGA
>NW_025728275.1:2180631-2253329 GCF_021461385.2 Schistocerca piceifrons
GGAGAAGTCAAAGAACCCATAGTATATCATAGCGACTGAATTTTTGTGTTAAATCGTCAAATTGAGGGAGCGAGGGATGCAGTAACGAAGGAATAGTGCATCAGAAAAGAAATACTCGTTCCCAAAAGAAAAGCATGTCGTTTAAATAGAAACATTATTCGATATAGAAGGAGAAGTCATAGAACCCATAGTATTTCACAGCTACGCAATTTACTTGTTAATTCGTATAAGTGAGGGAGCGAGGGATGCAGTAAAGAAGGAATAGTGCATCGGAAAAGAGATACTCGACTCCAAAAGAAAAACCTTTCATTTCCATAGAATCGTTCCTCGACTGGGAAGGAGAATGCGTGGAACCCGTAGTATTTCATAGCGACTCAATTTCCGTGTTATTTCGACAAAGAGAGGCAGCGAGGGATGCAGTAAAAGAGTAATAGTGCATCGGAAAAAAATATTCTCGACTCCCAAAAGAATATCCTTTCATTCCCATAGAAATGTTACTCGACTGGGAAGGAGAATGCGTGGAACCAATAGAATTTCACAGCGACGCAATTTCTGTGTTAATTCGTCAAAGTGAGGGAGCAAGGGATGCATTAAAGAAGGAATAGTGCATCAGAAAAGAGAAACTCGCCTCCCAAAAGAAAATCCTGTCGCTTCCTTAGAAACGTTACTCGATTTAGAAGGAGAAGTCATAGAACCCATAGTATTTCATAGCTACGCAATTTCAGTGTTAATTCTCAATGTGAGAGAGCGAGGGATGCAGTAGAGAAGGAATAGTGCATCGGAAAAGCTATACTCGCCTCCAAAAAGAAAATCCTTTCGTTTCCGTAGAAACGTTACACGATAGAGAAGGAGAAGTAATAGAAACCATAGTATTCCATACCGTCGCAATGTCTGTTTTAATTCGTCAATGAGAGGGAGCGAGGAATGCAGCAAAGAAGGAATAGCGCATCTGAAAAGAGATACTCGCCACCCAAAAGAAAATCCTGTCGTTGTCATAATTACGTTACTCGAGTGGGAGGGAGAATGCATGCAACCCACAGTGTTTCATAGCGACGCAATTGCATTGTTATTTCGACAAAGTGAGGGAGCGAGGGATGCAGTAGAAAAGGAATAGTGCATCGGAAAGGAGATACTCACCTCTCAAAAGTAAATCCTGTCGTTTTCATAGAAACGTTACTCGATTTCGAAGGAAAAGTCATTGAATGCACAGAATTTCATAGCGACATAATTTCTGTGTTAAATTTTCAATGTGAGGTAGCGAGGGATGCAGTAAAGAAGGAATAGAGCATCGGAAAGGAGATACTCGCCTCCCAAAAGAAAATCCTGTCGTTTCCACAGAAACGTTACTCGATTAAGAAGGGGAAGTCATAGAACCCATAGTTTTTCATAGCGACGCAATTTCTGATTTATTTCGTCAATGTGAGGGAGCGAGGGATGCAGTAAAGACGGAATAGAGCATCGGAAAGGAGATACTTGCCTCCCAAAAAGAAAATCCTGTCGTTTCCATAGAAACGTTACTCGATTTAGAAAGAGAAGTCATAGAACCCATGGTACTTCATAGCGACTGAATTTCAGTGTTAATTAGTCAAAGTGAGGGAGCGAGGGTTGCAGTAAAGAAGAAATAGTGCATCAGAAAAGAGATACTCGCCTCCCAAGAGAAAACCTGTCGTTTCCATAGACACTTTACTCGATTTAGAAGGAGACGTTATAGAACCCGTAGTATTTCATAGCGACGCAATTCCTGTGTTAGTTCGTCGATGTGAGGGTGCGAGGGATGGAGTAAGAAGGAATAGTGCATCGGAAAGGAAATCCACGCCTCCCAAAAGTAAATCCTGTTGTTTCCATAGAAACGTTACTCGATTTAGAAGGAGAAGTCATAGAACCCATAGTATTTCATAGCGACTTAATTTCTGTGTTAATTCGTCGAAGTGAGGGAGCGAGGGTTGCAGTAACGATGGAATAGTGCATCGTAAAAGATATTCTCGACTCCCAAAAGAAAAACCATTCATCTCCATAGAAACGTTCCTCAACTGGGAAGGGAATGCGTGGAACCCATAGTATTTCATATCGACTCAATTTCAGTATTAATTCGACAAATTGAGGGAGCGAGGGATGCAGTAAAGAAATAATAGTGCATCGGAAAAAAAATATATTTGACTCCTATAAGAAAATCCTTTCATCTCCATAGAAACGTTACTCGACTGTTAAAGACAATGCGTGGAACCCATAGTATTTCACAGCGACGCAATTTCTGTGTTAATTCGTCAAAAATGAGGAAGCGAGGGATGCAGTAAGGAAGGAATAGTGCATCAGAAAAGAGGTGCTCGCCTCCCAAAAAAAAATCCTGTCGTTGCCATATAAACGTTACTTGATTTAGAAGGAGAAGTCTCAGAACCCATTGTATCACATAGCGACACAATTTCTGAGTTAATACGTCGAAGTGAGGGAGTGAGGGATGCATTAAAGAAGGAATAGTGCATCAGAAAAGAGATACTCGCCTCCCAAAAGAATATCCTGTCTCTTCCATAGAAACGTTACTCGATTTAGAAGGAGAATTCATAGAACCCATAGGATTTCATAGCGGCGCAATTTCTGTGTCAATTCGTCAAAGTGAGGGAGAGAGGGAACTGTGAAGAAGGAATAGTGTATCGGAAAGGAGATACTCGACTCCCAAAAGAAAATCCTGTTGTTGCCATAGAAACGATTCTCGAATTAGAAGGAGAAGTCATAGAACACATAGTATTTCATAGCGACGCAATTTCTGTGTTAATTCGTCAAAGTGAGGGAGCGAGGGATGCAGTAAAGAAGGAGTAGTGCATCGGACAAGATATACTCGACTCCCAAAAGAAAAACATTTCATTTCCATAGAAACGTTACTCGACTGGGAAGGAGAATGCGTGGAACCCATAGTATTTCACAGCGACGCAATATCTGTGTTAATTCGTCAAATTGAGCGAGCGAGTAATGCAGTAAAGAAGGAATAGTGCATCGGAAAAGATATACTCGACTCCCAAGAGGATAACCATTTATTTCCATAGATACGGTCCTCGACTGGGAAGGAGATTGCGTGGAATCCGTAGTATTTCATAGCGACTCAATTTCAGCGTTAAGTCGTCAAAGTGAGGGAGCGAGGGATGCAGTAAAGAAGGAATAGAGCATCGGAAAAGATATACTCGACTCCCAAAAGAAAATCCTTTCATTTCCATAGAAACGTTACTCGACTGGGAAGAAGAATGCTTGGAAATCATAGAATTTAGTAGCGACGTTATTTCAGGGTTAATTCGTCAAAGTGAGGGAGCGAAGGATTCAGTATATAAGGAATAGCGCATCAGAAAAGAGATACTCGCCTCCCAAAAGAAAATCCTGTCGTTTCCATAGAAACGTTACTTGATTTAGAAGGAGAAGTCAAAGAACCCATAGTATATCATTGCGACTTAATTTTTGTGTTAATTCGTCAAAGTGAGGGAGCGAGGGATGCAGTAACGAAGGAATAGTGCATCAGAAAAGAAATACTCGCTCCCAAAAGAAAAGCATGTCGTTTAAATAGAAACATTACTCGATATAGAAGGAGAAGTCATAGAACCCATAGTATTTCACAGCTACGCAATTTACTTGTTAATTCGTATAAGTGAGGGAGCGAGGGATGCAGTAAAGAAGGAATAGTGCATCGGAAAAGATATACTCGACTCCAAAAGAAAAACCTTTCATTTACATACAAACATTCCTCGACTGGGAAGGAGAATGCGTGAAACCCGCAGTATTTCATAGCGACTCAGTTGTGTTATTTCGACAAAAAGAGGGAGCGAGGGATACAGTAAAGGTGTAATAATGCATCGGAAAAAATATTCTCGACTCCCAAAAGAAAATCCGTTCATTTCCATAGAAACGTTACACGACTGGGAAGCAGAATGCGTGGATCGCATAGTATTTCACTGCGATGCTATTTCTGAGTTAATTCGTCTAAGTGAGGGAGCGAGGGATGCAGTAAAGAAGGAAAAGTGCATCAGAAAAGAGATACCCGCTTCCAAAAGAAAATCCTGTCGCTTCCATAGAAACGTTACTCGATTTTGAAAGAGAAGTCATAGAAGCCATAGTATTTCGTAGCTACGCATATTCTGTGCTAATTCGTCAATGTGAGGAAGCGAGGGATGCAGTAAAGAAGGAATAGTGCATGAGAAAGGAGATATTCGCCTCCCAAAAGAAAATCCTGTCGTTCCCATAGAAACGTTACTGTATTTCGGAGGAGAAGTCATATAACCCATAGTATTTCATAGCGACTCAATTTCTGTGATAATTCGTCAAAGTTAGGGAGAGAGATAATCAGTGAAGAAGGAATAGTGCATCGGAAAGGACATACTTGCCTCCCAAAAGAAAATCCTGTCGTTTCCATAGAAACGTTACTCGATTTAGAAGGAGAAGTCATAGAACCCATAGTAGTTCATAGCGTCGCAATTTCTGTGTTAATTCGTCAAAGTGTGGGAGCGAGGGAAGCAGTAAAGAAGAAATAGTGCATCGGAAAGGCGATAGTCGTATCCCAAAAGAAAATCCAGTCGTTTCCATAGACACTTTACTCGATTTAGAAGGAGATGCCATGGAACCCGTAGTAATTCATAACGACGCAATTCTTGTGTTAGTTCGTCAATGTGAGAGAGCGAGGGATGGAGTAAGAAGGAATAGTGCATCGGAAAGGAGATCCTCGCCTCCCAAAAGTATGTCCTGTCGTTTTCATAGAAACGTTACTCGATTTAGAAGGAGAAGTCAAAGAACCCATAGTATATCATAGCGACTGAATTTTTGTGTTAATTCGTCAAAGTGAGGGAGCGAGGGATGCAGTAACGAAGGAATAGTGCATCAGAAAAGAAATACTCGTTCCCAAAAGAAAAGCATGTCGTTTAAATAGAAACATTACTCGATATAGAAGGAGAAGTCATAGAACCCATAGTATTTCACAGCTACGCAATTTACTTGTTAATTCGTATAAGTGAGGGAGCGAGGGATGCAGTAAAGAAGGAATAGTGCATCGGAAAAGAGATACTCGACTCCAAAAGAAAAACCTTTCATTTCCATAGAATCGTTCCTCGACTGGGAAGGAGAATGCGTGGAACCCGTAGTATTTCATAGCGACTCAATTTCTGTGTTATTTCGACAAAGAGAGGCAGCGAGGGATAGAGTAAAAGAGTAATAGTGCATCGGCAAAAAATATTCTCGACTCCCAAAAGAATATCCTTTCATTCCCATAGAAATGTTACTCGACTGAGAAGGAGAATGCGTGGAACCAATAGAATTTCACAGCGACGCAATTTCTGTGTTAATTCGTCAAAGTGAGGGAGCAAGGGATGCAAGAAGGAATAGTGCATCAGAAAAGAGAAACTCGCCTCCCAAAAGAAAATCCTGTCGCTTCCTTAGAAACGTTACTCGATTTAGAAGGAGAAGTCATAGAACCCATAGTATTTCATAGCTACGCAATTTCAGTGTTAATTCTCAATGTGAGAGAGCGAGGGATGCAGTAGAGAAGGAATAGTGCATCGGAAAAGCTATACTCGCCTCCAAAAAGAAAATCCTTTCGTTTCCGTAGAAACGTTACACGATAGAGAAGGAGAAGTAATAGAAACCATAGTATTCCATACCGTCCCAATGTCTGTTTTAATTCGTCAATGAGAGGGAGCGAGGAATGCAGCAAAGAAGGAATAGCGCATCTGAAAAGAGATACTCGCCACCCAAAAGAAAATCCTGTCGTTGTCATAATTACATTACTCGAGTGGGAGGGAGAATGCATGCAACCCACAGTGTTTCATAGCGACGCAATTGCATTGTTATTTCGACAAAGTGAGGGAGCGAGGGATGCAGTAGAAAAGGAATAGTGCATCGGAAAGGAGATACTCACCTCTCAAAAGTAAATCCTGTCGTTTTCATAGAAACGTTACTCGATTTCGAAGGAAAAGTCATTGAATGCACAGAATTTCATAGCGACATAATTTCTGTGTTAAATTTTCAATGTGAGGTAGCGAGGGATGCAGTAAAGAAGGAATAGAGCATCGGAAAGGAGATACTCGCCTCCCAAAAGAAAATCCTGTCGTTTCCACAGAAACGTTACTCGATTAAGAAGGGGAAGTCATAGAACCCATAGTTTTTCATAGCGACGCAATTTCTGATTTATTTCGTCAATGTGAGGGAGCGAGGGATGCAGTAAAGACGGAATAGAGCATCGGAAAGGAGATACTTGCCTCCCAAAAAGAAAATCCTGTCGTTTCCATAGAAACGTTACTCGATTTAGAAAGAGAAGTCATAGAACCCATGGTACTTCATAGCGACTGAATTTCAGTGTTAATTAGTCAAAGTGAGGGAGCGAGGGTTGCAGTAAAGAAGAAATAGTGCATCAGAAAAGAGATACTCGCCTCCCAAGAGAAAACCTGTCGTTTCCATAGACACTTTACTCGATTTAGAAGGAGACGCTATAGACCCCGTAGTATTTCATAGCGACGCAATTCCTGTGTTAGTTCGTCGATGTGAGGGTGCGAGGGATGGAGTAAGAAGGAATAGTGCATCGGAAAGGAAATCCACGCCTCCCAAAAGTAAATCCTGTTGTTTCCATAGAAACGTTACTCGATTTAGAAGGAGAAGTCATAGAACCCATAGTATTTCATAGCGACTTAATTTCTGTGTTAATTCGTCGAAGTGAGGGAGCGAGGGATGCAGTAACGATGGAATAGTGCATCGTAAAAGATATTCTCGACTCCCAAAAGAAAAACCATTCATCTCCATAGAAACGTTCCTCAACTGGGAAGGGAATGCGTGGAACCCATAGTATTTCATATCGACTCAATTTCAGTATTAATTCGACAAATTGAGGGAGAGAGGGATGCAGTAAAGAAATAATAGTGCATCGGAAAAAAAATATATTTGACTCCTATAAGAAATTCCTTTCATCTCCATAGAAACGTTACTCGACTGTTAAAGACAATGCGTGGAACCCATAGTATTTCACAGCGACGCAATTTCTGTGTTAATTCGTCAAAAATAAGGGAGCGAGGGATGCAGTAAGGAAGGAATAGTGCATCAGAAAAGAGGTGCTCGCCTCCCAAAAAAAAATCCTGTCGTTGCCATAGAAACGTTACTTGATTTAGAAGGAGAAGTCTCAGAACCCATTGTATCACATAGCGACACAATTTCTGAGTTAATACGTCGAAGTGAGGGAGTGAGGGATGCATTAAAGAAGGAATAGTGCATCAGAAAAGAGATACTCGCCTCCCAAAAGAATAACCTGTCTCTTCCATAGAAACGTTACTCGATTTAGAAGGAGAATTCATAGAACCCATAGGATTTCATAGCGGCGCAATTTCTGTGTCAATTCGTCAAAGTGAGGGAGAGAGGGAACTGTGAAGAAGGAATAGTGTATCGGAAAGGAGATACTCGACTCCCAAAAGAAAATCCTGTTGTTGCCATAGAAACGATTCTCGAATTAGAAGGAGAAGTCATAGAACACATAGTATTTCATAGCGACGCAATTTCTGTGTTAATTCGTCAAAGTGAGGGAGCGAGGGATGCAGTAAAGAAGGAGTAGTGCATCGGACAAGATATACTCGACTCCCAAAAGAAAAACCTTTCATTTCCATAGAAACGTTACTCGACTGGGAAGGAGAATGCGTGGAACCCATAGTATTTCACAGCGACGCAATATCTGTGTTAATTCGTCAAATTGAGCGAGCGAGGGATGCAGTAAAGAAGGAATAGTGCATCGGAAAAGATATACTCGACTCCCAAGAGGATAACCATTTATTTCCATAGATACGTTCCTCGACTGGGAAGGAGATTGCGTGGAATCCGTAGTATTTCATAGTGACTCAATTTCAGCGTTAAGTCGTCAAAGTGAGGGAGCGAGGGATGCAGTAAAGAAGGAATAGTGCATCGGAAAAGATATACTCGACTCCCAAAAGAAAATCCTTTCATTTCCATAGAAACGTTACTCGACTGGGAAGAAGAATGCATGGAAATCATAGAATTTAGTAGCGACGTTATTTCAGGATTAATTCGTCAAAGTGAGGGAGCGAAGGATTCAGTATATAAGGAATAGCGCATCAGAAAAGAGATACTCGCCTCCCAAAAGAAAATCCTGTCGTTTCCATAGAAACTTACTCGATTGAGAAGGAGAAGTCATAAAACCCATAGTATATCATAGCGACGCAATTTCTGCGTTAATTCGTCAATGTGAGGGAGCGAAGGATGCAGTAAATAAGGAATAGTGCATCAGAATAGAGATACTCGCCTCCCAAAAGAAAATCCTGTCGTTTCCATAGAAACGTTACTTGATTTAGAAGGAGAAGTCTCAGAACCCATTGTATCACATAGCGACACAATTTCTGAGTTAATACGTCGAAGTGAGGGAGTGAGGGATGCATTAAAGAAGGAATAGTGCATCAGAAAAGAGATACTCGCCTCCCAAAAGAATATCCTGTCTCTTCCATAGAAACGTTACTCGATTTAGAAGGAGAATTCATAGAACCCATAGGATTTCATAGCGGCGCAATTTCTGTGTCAATTCGTCAAAGTGAGGGAGAGAGGGAACTGTGAAGAAGGAATAGTGTATCGGAAAGGAGATACTCGACTCCCAAAAGAAAATCCTGTTGTTGCCATAGAAACGATTCTCGAATTAGAAGGAGAAGTCATAGAACACATAGTATTTCATAGCGACGCAATTTCTGAGTTAATTCGTCAAAGTGAGGGAGCGAGGGATGCAGTAAAGAAGGAGTAGTGCATCGGACAAGATATACTCGACTCCCAAAAGAAAAACCTTTCATTTCCATAGAAACGTTCCTCGACTGGGATGGGAATGCGTGGAACGTGTAGTATTTCATAGCGACTCAATTTCAGTATTAAATCGACAAATAGAGGGACCGAGGGATGCAGTAAAGAAGTAATAGTGCATCGGAAAAACTATATTTGACTCCTAAAAGAAAATCCTTGCATTCCATAGAAACGTTACTCGAGTGGGAAGGAGAATGCGTGGAACCCGTAGTAATTCATAGCGAGACAATTTCTGTGTTAATTCGTGAAAGTGAGGAAGCGAGGGATGCAGTAAAGAAGGAATAGTGCATCGGAAAGGAGATACTCGCCTCCCAAAGGAAAATACTGTCGTTGCCGTAGAAACGATACTCGATTTAGAAAGAGAAGTCATGAAACCCATAGTATATCATAGCGACTCAATTTCAGGGTTAATTCGTCAAAGTGAGGGAGCGAGGGATGTAATAAAGAGGGAATAGTGCATCAGAAAACAGATACTCGCCACCCCAAAAAAAATCTTTCGTTTCCATAGAAACGTTTCTCGAGTTAGAAGGAGAAGTCATAGAACACATACTATTTCGTAGCGACGCTATTTCTGTGTTTATTCGTCAAAGTAAGGGAGGGAGGGATGCAGTAAAGATAGAATACTGCATCCGTAAAGAGATTTTCGCCTGCAAAAGAAAATCCCGTCTTTTCCATAGAATCGTTGCTCGATTAAGAAGGAGAAGTCATAGAACACATAGTATTTCATAGCGACGCAATTTCTGTGTTAAATCGTCAATGTGAGGTACCGAAGGATGCAGTAGGGAAGGAATAGTGCATCAGAAAAGAGATACTCGCCTCCCAAAGAAAATCCTGTCGTTTCCACAGAAACGTTACTCCATTAAGAAGTAAAACTCATAGGACTCATAGTATTTCATAGCTACGCAATTTGTGTGTTAATTCGTCAATGTGAGGGAGCGAGCGATGCAGTAAAGATGGAATAGTGCATCGGAAAAGATATATTCGACTTCCAAAAGAAAATCCTTTCATTTCCATAGAAACGTTACTCGACTGGGAAGGAGAATGCGTGGAACCCATAGCATTACGTAGCGACGTAATTTCTGTGTTAATTCGTCAATGTGAGGGGGCGAGGGATGCAGTAAATAACGAATGGTGCATTAGAAATGAGATACCCGCCTCCCAAAAGAAAATCCTGTCGTTGCCATAGAAACGTTACTCGATTTAGAAGGAGAAGTCATAGAACCCATAGTATTTCTTAGCGACGCAATTAATGTGTTAATTTGTCAATGTGAGGGAGCGAGGGATGCAGTACAGAAAGAATAGTGCATCAGAAAGGAGATACTCGCCTCCCAAAGAAAATCCTGTCGTTTCCATTGAAACGTTACTCGATTTAGAAGGAGAACTCATACGACCCATAGTAGTTCATAGCTACGCAATTTCTGTGTTAATTCGTCAATGTGAGGGAGCGAGGGATGCAGTAAAGATGGAATAGTGCATCGGAAAAGATATACACGACTCCCAAATCAAGAACCTTACATTTCCATAGAATCGTTCCTCGACTGGGAACGAGAATGCGTGGAACCCGTAGTATTTCATAGCGACTCAATATCAGCGTTAAATCGACAATAAGAGGGAGTGAGGGAGGCAGTAAAGAAGTAATAGTGCATCGGAAACGAGATACTCGCCTCCCAAAAGCAAATCCTGTCGTTTCCATAGAAACGTTACTCGATTTAGAAGAAGAAGTCATAGAACCCATAGTATTTCATAGAGACGAAATTTCTGTGTTAACACTTCAATATGAGGGAGCGGGGGATGCAGTAAAGAAGGAATAGTGCATCGGAAAGGAGATACTCCCCTCCCAAAAGGAAATCCTGTCGTTTCCATTGGAACGTTACTCGATTTAGAATGAGAAGTCATAGAACCCATAGTATTCCATAGCGACGCAATTTCTGTGTTAATTCGTCATTGTGTGGGAGCGAGGGATGCAGTAAAGAATTAATAGTTCATCGGAACGGAAATACTCGCGTCCCGAAGGAAAATCCTGTCGTTTCCATAGAAACGTTACTCGATTTAGAGTGTGAAGTCATAGAACCCATGGTATATCATAGCGACTCAACTTCAGTGTTAATTCGTCAATGTGAGGGAGCGAGGGATGCAGTAAAGATGGAATAGTGCATCGGAAAAGATATACTCGTCTCCCAAAAGAAAATCCTTTCATTTCCATAGAAACGTTACTCGACTGTTAAAGACAATGCGTGGAACCCATAGTATTTCACAGCGACGCAATTTCTGTGTTAATTCGTCAAAAATGAGGGAGCGAGGGATGCAGTAAGGAAGGAATAGTGCATCAGAAAAGAGGTGCTCGCCTCCCAAAAAAAAATCCTGTCGTTGCCATAGAAACGTTACTCGAGTGGGAAGGAGAATGCATGCAACCCATAGCATTTCATCGCGACTCAATTTCAGTGCTAATTTGTCATTGTAAGGGAGCGAGGGATGCAGTAAAGATGGAATAGTGCATCGGAAAGATATACTCGACTTCCAAAAGATAATCCTTTCATTTCCATAGAAACGTGACTGGACTGGAAAGGAGAATGCGTGGAACCCATAGTATTTCACTGCGACTCTATTTCTGTGTTAATTCGTCAAAGTGAGGGAGCGAGGGATGCAGTAAAGAAGGAATAGTGCATCAAAAAGGAGTTACTCGCCTCCCAAAAGAAAATCCCTTCGATTCCATAGAAACATAACTCGATTTAGAAGGAGAAGTCATAGAAACCATAGTATTTCTTAGCGACACAATTTCAGTGTTAATACGCCTATGTGAGAGAGCGAGGGATATAGACAAGAAGGAATAGTGAATCGGAAAAGATATACTCCACTCCCAAAAGAAAATCCATTCATTTCCATTGAAACGTTACTCGAGTGGGAAGGAGAATGCATGGAACCCATAATATTTCGTAGTGACGCAATTTCTGTGTTAATTCGTCAAAGTGAGGGAGCGAGTGATGCAGTAACGAAGGAATAGTGCATCAGACAAGAGATTATGGCCTTCCAAAAAAAACTCCTGTCGTTGCAATAGAAACTATACTCGATTTAGAAGGAGATATCATATTGCCCATAGTATTTCATAGCTACGCAATGTCTTTGTTAATTCGTCAATGTGAGGGAGCGAGGGATGCAGTAATGAAGGAATAGTGCATCGGAAAGGTGATATTCGCCTCCCAAAAGAAAATCTTGACGTTTCCATAGAAACGTGACTCGATTTAGAAGAAGAAGTCATAGAAACCATAGTATTTCATAGCGTCGCAATTTCTGTGTTAATTCGTCAATGTGACGGAGCGAGGGGTGCAGTAAAGAAGGAATGGGGCATCTGAAAAGAGATACTCGCCTCCCAAAAGAAAATACTGTCGTTTCCATAGGAACGTTACTCGATTTGGAAGGAGATGTCATAGAACCCATAGTATTCCATAGCGACTCAATTTCTGTGTTAATTCGTCAATGTGTGGGAACGAGGGATGCAGTAAAGAAGTAATAGAGCATCGGAACGGAAATACTCGCGTCCCAAAAGGAAATCCTTTCATTTCCATACAAACGCTACTCGACTGTTAAAGAGAATGCGTGGAACCCATAGTATTTCACAGCGACGCAATTTCTGTGTTAATTCGTCAAAAATGAGGGAGCGAGGGATGTAGTAAGGAAGGAATAGTGCATCGGAAATAATATACTCGACTCCCCAAAAAAAAAAAAACCTTTCATTTCCATAGAAACATTCCTCGACTGGGAAGGAGAATGCGTGGAACCCGTAGTATTTCATAGCGACTCAATTTCAGTGTTAATTCGACAAATAGAGGGAGCGAGGGATGCAGTAAAGAAGTAATTGTGCATCGGAAAAAAATATTCTCGACTCCCAAAAGAAAACCATTTCATTTCCATGGAAACGTTACTCGACTGGAAGGAGAGTTCGTGGAATCCATAATATTTCATAGTGACGCGATTTCTGTGTTAATTCGTCAAAGTGAGGGAGCGAGGGATGCAATAAAGAAGAATTAGCCCATCGGAAAGGAGATACTCGCCTCCCAAAAAAAAATCCAGTCGTCTCCATAGATATTTACTCGATTGAGAAGGAGAAGTCATAAAACCCATAGTATTCCATAGCGACGCAATTTCTGCGTTAATTCGTCAGTGTGAGGGAGCGAGGGTTGCAGTAAGTAAGGAACAGTGCATCAGAAAAGAGATACTCGCCTCCCAAAGGAAAATCCTGTCGTTTCCATAGAAACGTTACTCGATTTAGAAGGAGATGTCATGAGACCTATAGTCTTTCATAGCGACTCAATGTCAGTGTTAATTCGTCAAAGTGAGGGAGCGAGGGATGCTGTAAAGATGGAATAGTGCGTCAGAAAGGAGATAGTCACCTCCGAAAAAACATCCTTTCGTTTCCATAGAAACGTTACTCGATTTGGAAGGAGAAGTCATGGAACCAATACTATTTCATAGCGAAGCTATATCTGTGTATATTCGTCAAAGTGAGGGAGGGAGGGATGCAGTAAAGAAAGAATACTACATCCGAAAAGAGATTCTCGCCTGCCAAAAGAAAATCCTGTCTCTCCCATAGAAACGTTACTCGGTTAAGAAGGAGAAGTCATAGAACACGTAGTATTTCATAGCGACGCAATATCAGTGTTAATTCGTCTTTGTGAGGTAGCGAGGGATGCAGTAAAGATCGGAATAGTGCATCAGAAAAGAGATGCTCACCTCAAAAAAAAAAAAAAATCCTGTCGTTTGCATAGAAACGTTACTCGAGTGGGAAGGAGAATGCATGCAAACCATAGCATTTCATCGCGACTCAATTTCAGTGCTAATTTGTCATTGTAAGGGCGCGAGGGATGCAGTAAAGATGGAATAGTGCATCGGAACGATACACTCGACTCCCAAAAGAAAATCCTTTCATTTCCATAGAAACGTTACTGGACCGCAAAGGAGAATGCGTGGAACCCATAGTATTTCACAGCGACTCTATTTCTGTGTTAATTCGTCAAAGTGAGGGAGCGAGGGATGCAGTAAAGAAGGAATAGTGCGTCAAAAAGGAGTTACTCGCCTCCCAAAAGAAAATCCCTTCGATTCCATAGAAACATAACTCGATGTAGAAGGAGAAGTCATAGAAACCATAGTATTTCTTAGCGACACAATTTCAGTGTTAATACGCCAATGTGAGAGAGCGAGGGATATAGCAAAGAAGGCATAGTGAATCGGAAAAGATATACTCCACTCCCAAAAGAAAATTCATTCATTTCCATTGAAACGTTTCTCGACTGGGAAGGAGAATGCGTGGTACCCATAATATTTCGTAGTGACGCAATTTCTGTGTTAATTCGTCAAAGTGAGGGAGCGAGTGATGCAGTAACGAAGGAATAGTGCATCAGAAAAGAGATTATGGCCTTCCAAGAAAAGCTCCTGTCGTAGCAATAGAAACGTTGCTCGATTTAGAAGGAGAAGTCATAGAACCCATAGTATTTCATAGCTACGTAATTTCTGTGTTAATTCGTCAATGTGAGGGAGCGAGGGTTGCAGTAAAGAAGGAATAGTGCATCGAAAAGAAGATACCCGCCTCCCACAAGAAAATCTTTTCGTGTCCATAGAAACATTACTCGATTTAGAAGGAGAAGTCATAGAGACCATAGTATTACATAGCGTCGCAATTTCTGCTTTAATTCGTAAATGTGAGGGAGCGAGGGGTGCAGTAGAGAAGGAGTAGGGCATCTGAAAAAAGATACTCGCCTTCCAAAAGAAGATACTGTCGCTTCCATAGAAACGTTTCTCGATTTAGAAGGAGATGTCATAGAACCCATCGTATTCGTAGCGACGCAATTTCTGTGTTAATTCGTCAGTGTGAGGGGGCTATGGATGCGGTAAAGAAGGAATAGTGCATCGGAAAGGAGATACCCGCCTTCCAAAAGAAAATCCTCTCGTTTCCATAGAAACGTTACTCGATTTAGATTTAGAAGTTGTAGAACACATAGTATTTCACAGCGACGCAATTGCAATGTTAATTCGTCAATGTGTGGGAGCAAGGGGTTCAGTAAAGAAGGAACAGTGCATCGGAAAGGAGATACTCGCCTCTCAAAAGATAATCCTGACTTTTCCATAGAGACTTTTCTCGATTTAGTACTGGAAGTCATAGAACCCATAGTATTCCATAGCGACGGCATTTCGGGGTTAGTTCGTCAATGTGAGGGAGCGAGGGATGCAGTAAAGAAGGAATAGTGCATCGAAAAAGGAGATACTCACCACCCAAAAGAAAATCCTGTCGTTTCCACAGAAACGTCACTCGATTTAGAGGGAGAAGTCGTAGAACCCATAGTATTTCATGTTTTTGTTGTTGTGGTCTTCAGTCCTGAGACTGGTTTGATGCAGCTCTCCATGCTACTCTATCCTGTGCAAGCTTTTTCATCACCCAGTACCTACTGCAACCTACATCCTTCTGAATCTGCTTAGTGTATTCATCTCTTGGTCCCCCACTACGATTTTTACCCTCCACGCTGCCCTCCAATACTAAATTGGTGATCCCTTGATGCCTCAGAACATGTCCTACCAACCGCTCCCTTCTTCTGGTCAAGTTGTGCCACAAACTTCTCTTCTCCCCAATCCTATTCAATACCTCCTCATTAGTTATGTGATCTACCCATCTAATCTTCAGCATTCTTCTGTAGCACCACATTTCAAAAGCTTCTATTCTCTTCTTGTCCAAACTATTTATCGTCCATGTTTCACTTCCATACATGGCTACACTCCATACGAATACTTTCAGAAATGACTTCCTGACACTTAAATCAATACTGGATGTTAACAAATTTCTCTTCTTCAGAAACGCTTTCCTTGCCATTGCCAGCCTACATTTTATATCCTCTCTACTTCGACCATCATCAGTTATTTTGCTCCCCAAATAGCAAAACTCCTTTACTACTTTAAGTGCCTCATTTCCTAATCCAATTCCCTCAGCATCACCCGACTTAATTAGACTACATTCCATTATCCTTGTTTTGCTTTTGTTGATGTTCATCTTATATCCTCCTTTCAAGACACTGTCCATTCCATTCAATTGCTCTTCCAAGTCCTTTGCTGTCTCTGACAGAATTACAATGTCATCGGCGAACCTCAAAGTTTTTATTTCATCTCCATGAATTTTAATACATACTCCGAATTTTTCTTTTGTTTCCTTTACTGCTTGCTCAATATACAGATTGAACAACATCGGGGACAGGCTACAACCATGTCTTACTCCCTTCCCAACCACTGCTTCCCTTTCATGTCCCTCGGCTCTTATAACTGCCATCTGGTTTCTGTACAAATTGTAAATAGCCTTTCGCTCCCTGTATTTTTCCCCTGCCAACTTTAGAATTTGAAAGAGAGTATTCCAGTCAACATTGTCAAAAGCTTTCTCTAAGCCTACAAATGCTAGAAACGTAGGTTTGCCTTTCCTTAATCTTTCTTCTAAGATAAGTCGTAAGGTCAGTATTGCCTCACGTGTTCCAGTGTTTCTACGGAATCCAAACTGATCTTCCCCGAGGTTGGCTTCTACTAGTTTTTCCATTCGTCTGTAAAGAATTCGTGTTAGTATTTTGCAGCTGTCACTTATTAAGCTGATAGTTCGGTAATTTTCACATCTGTCAACACCTGCTTTCTTTGGGATTGGAATTATTATATTCTTCTTGAAGTCTGAGGGTATTTAGCCTGTTTCATACATCTTGCTCACCAGATGGTAGAGTTTTGTCAGGACTGGCTCTCCCACGGCCGTCAGTAGTTCCAATGGAATATTGTCTACTCCGGGGGCCTTGTTTCGACTCAGGTCTTTCAGTGCTCTGTCAAACTCTTCACGCAGTATCGTATCTCCCATTTCATCTTCATCTACATCCTCTTCCGTTTCAATAATATTGTCCTCAAGTACATCGCCCTTGTATAGACCCTCTATATACTCCTTCCACCTTTCTGCTTTCCCTTCTTTGCTTAGAACTGAGTTTCCATCTGAGCTCTTGATATTCATACAAGTCGTTCTCTTATCTCCAAAGGTCACTTTAATTTTCCTGTAGGCGGTATCTATCTTACCCCTAGTGAGATAGGCCTCTACATCCTTACATTTGTCCTCTATCCATCCCTGCTTAGCCATTTTGCACTTCCAGTCGATCTCATTTTTGAGACGTTGGTATTCCTTTTTGCCTGTTTCACTTACTGCATCTTTATATTTTCTCCTTTCATCAATTAAATTCAATATTTCTTCTGTTACCCAAGGATTTCTACTAGCCCTCGTCCTTTTACCTACTTGATCCTCTGCTGTCTTCACTACTTCATCCCTCAAAGCTACCCATTCTTCTTCTACTGTATTTATTTCCCCCATTCCTGTCAATTGTTCCCTTATGCTCTCCCTGAATCTCTGTACAGCCTCTGGTTCTTTTAGTTTATCCAGGTCCCATCTCCTTAAATTCCCACCTTTTTGCAGTTTCTTCAGTTTTAATCTACAGGTCATAACCAATAGATTGTGGTCAGAGTCCACATCTGCCCCTGGAAATGTCTTACAATTTAAAACCTGGTTCCTAAATCTCTGTCTTACCATTATATAATCTATCTGGTACCTTTTAGTATCTCCAGGGTTCTTCCATGTATACAACCTTCTTTCATGATTCTTAAACCAAGTGTTAGTTATGATTATGTTGTGCTCTGTGCAAAATTCTACCAGGCGGCTTCCTCTTTCATTTCTGTCCCCCAATCCATATTTACCTACTATGTTTCCTTCTCTCCCTTTTCCTACACTCGAATTCCAATCACCCATGACTATTAAATTTTCGTCTCCCTTCACAATCTGAATAATTTCTTTTATTTCATCATACATTTCTTCAATTACTTTGTCATTTCATTGCTACGCAAATTCTGTGTTAATTCGTCAATGTGAGGGAGCGAGGGAAGCAGTAAAGATTGAATAGTGCATCGGAAAGGAGATACTCGCCTCCAAAAAGAAGGTCCGGCATTTTCCATAGAAACATTACTCGATTTAGAACTGGAAGTCATAGAACCCATAGTATTCCATAGCGACGCCATTTATATGTTAATTCGTCGATGTGAGGGAGCAAAGGAAGCAGTAAACAAGGAATAGTGCACCGGAAAGGCGATACTCGCCTCCCAAATGAAAATCCAGTCGGTTCTATAGAAACGTTACTCGAATTAGAAGGAGAAGTCATAGAACCCATAGTATTTCATAGCAACGCAATGTCTGTGTTACTTCGTCAATGTGAGGGAGCGAGGGATACAGTAAAGAAGGAATAGTGCACCAGAAAAGAGATACTCGCCTCCCAAAAGAAAATCCTGTCGTTTCCATAGAAACGTTACTCGATTTAGAAGGAGATGTCATAGAACCAATAGTATTTCATAGCGACATCACTTCCGTGTTAATTCGTCAGTGTGAGGGTCGAGGGATGCACTAAAGATGGAATAGTGCATCGGAAAGGAGATACTCGTTACCCAAACGAAAATCCTGTCGTTTCCACAGAAACGTTACTCGATATAGCAGGAGAAGTAGTAGAACTCATAGTATTTCATTGCGACGCAATTTCTGTGTTACTTAGTCAATGTGAGGGAGCGAGGGATGCAGTAAAGAAGGAACAGTGCAACAGAAACGAGATACTCGCCTCCCAAAAGAAAATCCTGTCGGTTCCATAGAAACGATACTCGATTTAAAAGGAGAAGTCATGGAACACATAGTATCTCACAGCGACTCAATTTCAGTGTTAATTCGTCAAAGTGAGGGAGCGAGGGATGCAGTAGAGAAAGAATAGTGCATCAGAAAAGAGATAATCGCCTCCCAAAAGAAAATCCTGTCGTTGCAATACAAACGTTACTCGAATTAGAAGGAGAAGTCATAGAACCCATAAAATTTCACAGCTACGCAATGTCTCTGTTAATTCGTCAATGTGAGGGAGTGAGGGATGCAGTAAAGATGGAATAGTGCATCGGGAAGGGGATACTCGCCTCCCAAAAGAAAATCTTGTCTTTTCCATATAAACGTTACTCGATTTAGGAGGAGAAGTCACGGAACCCATAGTATTTCATAGCGACTAAATTTCAGTGTTAATTCGTCAAAGTGAGGGAGCGAGGGATGCAGTAGAGGAAGAATAGTGCATCAGGAAAGAGATAATCGCCTCCCAAAAGAAAATCCTGACGTTACAATACAAACGTTACTCGATTTAGAGGAGAAGTCATAGATCCCTTAGTATTTCATAGCGACGCAATTTCTGTGTTAATTCGTCAATGTGAGGGAGCGAGTGATGCAGTACAGAGGGAATAGTGCATCGGAAAGGAGATACTCGTCTCTCAAAAGAAAATCCTGTCGTTTCCATGGAAACGTTACTCGATTTACAAGGAGAAGTCGTAGAAACCATAGTATTTCATAGCGTCGCAATTTCTGTGTTAATTCGTCAATGTGCGGGAGCGAGGGAAGCAGTAAAGGAGGAATAGGGCATCTGAAAAGAGATACTCGCCTCCCCAAAGAAAATACTGTCGTTTCCATAGAAACGTTACTCGATTTAGAAGGAAATGTCATAGAACCCACAGATTTTCATAGTGACGCAATTTCTGTGTTCATTCGTCAGTGTGAGGGGGCTATGGATGCAGTAAAGAAGGAATAGTGCATCGGAAAGGAAATACTCACCTCCCAAAAGAAATTCCTGTCTTGCCCATAGAAACGTTACTCGATTTAGAAGTAGAAGTTGTAGAACACATTGTATCTCATTGCGACTCAATTTCAGTGTTAAATCGTCAATGTGTGGGAGCGAGGGGGCCAGTAAAGAAAGAATAGTGCATCGGAAAGGAGATACTCGCCTCTCAAAAGAATATCCTGTCTTTTCCATAGAAACGTTACTCGATTTAGAAGTGGAAGTCATAGAACCCATAGTATTTCTTAGCGATACAATTTCAGTGTGAATTTGTCACTGTAAGTTAGCGATGGATCCAGTAATGAAGGAATAGTGCATCGGAGAAGATATACTCGACTCCCATAAGTAAATCCTTTCATTTCCGTAGAAACGTTACTCGACTGGGAAGGAGAATGCGTGGAACCCATAGTATTTCGTAGCGACGCAAGTTCTGTGTTAATTCGTCAAACTGAGTAAGCGAGGGAGGCAGTAAAGAAGGAATAGTGCATCGGAAACGAGAAACACGTATCCCAAAAGGAATTCCTGTCGTTTCCTTAGAAACGTTACTCGATTTAGAAGGAGAAGTGATAGAACACATAGTATTTAATAGTGATTCAATTTCAGTAATAATTCGTCAACGTTAGGGAGCGAGGGATGCAGTAAAGAAGGAATAGTGCATCGCAAAGGAGATACTCGCCTCCCAAACGAAAATCCTCTCGTTTCCATAGAAACGTTACTCGGTTTAGAAGGAGAAGTCATAGAACTCATAGTATTTCATAACGACGCAATTTCTGTGTTAATTCGTCAATGTGAGAGAGCGAGGGATGGAGTAAAGGAGGAATACTGCATCTGAAAGGAGATACTCGCCTCCCAAAAGAAAATCCTGTCTTTTCCATAGAAGCGTTACTCGATTTAGAAGGAGAAGTCATAGAACCCATAGTATTTCATAGAGACGCAATTTCTGTGTTATTTCGTCAAACTGAGGGAGCGAGGGATGCAGTAATGAAGGAATAGTCCATCAGAAAGGAGATACTCGCCTTCCAAAAGAAAATCCTCTCGTTGCCATGGAAACGATACTCGATTTAGAAGGAGAAGTCATAGAACCCGTAGGATTTCATAGCGACGCAATATCTGTGTTAATTCGTCAACCTGAGGGTGCGAGGGATGCGGTAAAGAAAGAATATTGCTTCAGAAACGTTATACTCGGCTCAGAGAAGAAAATCCTCTCGTTTCCATAGAAACGTTACTCGATTTAGAAGGAGAAGTCATAGAACACATAGTATTTCATAGCGACGCAATTTCTGTGTTAATTCGTCTATGTGAGGGAGCGAGGGATGCAGTAAAGAACGAGTAGTGCATCGCGAAAGAGATAATCGAATCCCAAAAGAAAATCGACTCGGTCCAATAGAAACTTTACTCGATTAAGAAGGAGAAGTCATAGAACCCATAGTGTTTCATAGCGACCCAACTTCACTGTTAGTTCGTCAATGTGAGGGAGTGAGGGATGCAGAAAAGAAGGAATAGGGCATCGGGAAGGAGATACTCGTATCCCAAAAGAAAATCCTGTCGTCTCCATGGAAACGTTACTCGATTTAGAAGGTGAAGTCATAGAACGTATAGTAATTCATAGCGAAGCAATTTATGTGCTAATTCGTCAAAGTGAGGTGCGAGAGATGCTGTAAAGAAGAAATAGTGCATCGGAAAGGAGATAGTCGTATCCCAAACGAAAATCCTGTCGTTTCGATAGAAACGTTACTCGATTTAGAAGGAAAATTCATAGAACCCATAGCATATCATAGCGATGCAATTTCTGTGTTAATTCGTCAACGTGAGGGAGCGAGGGATGCAGTAAAGAAGGAATAGTGCATCGGAAAGGAGATACTCGCCTCCCAAAAGAAAATCCTGTCGTTGCCATAGAAACGTCATATGATTTGGAAGGAGATATCATAGAACCCATGGTATTTCATAGCGACGCAATTTCCGTGTTAACTCGTCAATGTGTGGGAGCGAGGGTTGCAGTAAAGAAGGAATGGTGCATCGGAAAGGGGATACTCGAATCCCAAAATATAATCCAGTCGTATCCATAGAATTGTTGCTCGATTTAGCCGGAGATGACATAAAACGCATAGTATTTCATAACGACGCAATTTATGTGTTAATTCGTCAATGTGAGGGAGCGAAGGATGCAGTGACGAAGAATTAGTGCGTCGGAAAGGAGGAAGTCGTTACCCATCAGAAAATCCTGTCTTTTCCATAGATACGTAATTCGATTTAGAAGTAGAAGTCTTTGAACCTGTAGTATATCATAGCGACGCAATTTCTGTTTTAATTCGTCAATGTGAGGGCGCGAGGAATGCAGTTAAGAAGGAATAGTGCATCGGAAAGGAGATACTCGTATCCCTAAAGAAAATCCAGTTGTTTCCATAGAAACGTTACTCGATTTAGAAGGAGAAGTCATTGAACCCATGGTATATCATTGCGACGCAATTTCTGTATTAATTCGTCAATGTGAGGGAGCGAGGGATGCAGTAATGAAGGAATAGTGCATCGGAAAGGAGTTAGTCGTATCCCAAAAGAAAATCCTGTCGTTTCCATAGAAACGTTACTCGATTTAGAAGGAGAAGTCATAGAAATCATAGTATTTCATTGGCATGGAATTTCTGTTTTAATTCATCAATGTGAGGGAGCGAGCGATGGAGTATAGAAGGAATAGTGCATCGGAAAGGAGAAACATGTATCCCAAAAGAAAATCCTATCGTTTCCATGAAAACGTTACATGATTTAGAAGGAGTTGTCATAGAACCCATAGTATTTCATACTGCCGCAATTTCTGTGTTTCTTCGTCAATGGGAGGGAGCGAGGGACGCAGTAAAGAAGGTATTGTGCACCGGAAAGGAGATACTCGTATCCCAAAAGAAAATCCTGTCGTTTCCATAGAAACGTTACTCGATTTAGGAGATGTCGTAGAACACATAGTTTTTGAAGCGACGCAATTTTTGTATTTATTCGTCAATGTGAGAGAGCGAGGGATGCAGTAAAGAAGGAATAGTGCATCGAAAAGGTGATACTCGTATCCCAAATCAAAATCCTGTCGTTTCCATAGGAACGTAACTCGATTTAGAAGGAGAAGTCATAGAACAAATAGTATTTCATAGCGTCGCAATTTTTGTGTCTATTCGTCAATGTGAGGGAGCGAGGGATGCAGTAAAGAAGGAATAGTGCATCGAAAGGTGATACTCGTATCCCAAAAGAAAATCCTACCGTTTCCATAGTAAGATTACTCGATTTAGAAGGAGAAGTCATAGAACCCACACTATTACTTAGCGACGCTATATCTGTGTTAATTCGTCAATGTGAGGGGGCGAGGGATGCAGTAACGAAAGAACAGTGCATCGGAAAGGAGAATGCCGTATCCCAAAAGAAAATCCTGTCTTTTCCATAGAAACGTTACTCGATTTAGAAGGAGAAGTCATAGGACACTTAGTATTTCGTAGCGACGCAAAGTCTGTGTTAATTCGTCAATGTGAGGGAGCGAGGGATGCAGTAAAGAAGGAATAGTGCATCGGAAAGAAGATTTATCCGAAAAGAAAATCCTGTCTTTTCCATAGAAACGTTACTCGATTTAGAAAGAGAAGTCATAGAACACATAGTATATCATAGCGACGCACTGTCTGTGTTAAATCGTCAATGTGAGGGAGCGAGGGATGCAGTAAAGAAGGAATAGTGCATCGGACAGGAGATTGTCGTTTCCCAAAAGAAAATCCTGCCGATTCCACAGAGACATTACTCGAATTTTAAGGAGATGTCATAGAACCCATAGTAATTCATAGCGGCGCAATTTCTGTGTTAATTCGTCAAGGTGAGGGAGCGAGAGATGCAGTAAAGATGGAATAGTGCATCGGAAAGGAGTTAGTCGTATCCCAAAAGAAAATCCTCTCGTTTCCATAGAAACGTTACTCGATTTAGAAGGAGAAGTCATAGAACCCATAGTATTTCATAGCGATGGAGTTTCCGTGTTAATTCGTCAATGTGAGGGAGCGAGAAATGCAGTAACGGTGGAATAGTGCATCGGAAAGGGGATACTCGTATCCCAAAAGAAAATCCTGTCGTTGCCATAGAAACGTTACTCGATTTAGAAGGAGATGTCATAGAACCCATAGTATATCATAGCGACGCTATTTCTGTGTTAATTCGTCAATGTGGGGGAGCGAGGGATGCAGCAAAGAAGGAATAGTGCATCGGAAAGGAGATAGTCGTAACCCAAAAGAAAATCCTGTCGTTTCCATAGAAACGTTACTTGATTTAGAATGAGAAGTCATGGAACCCATAGTATTTCATAGCGACGTCTTTTCTGTGTTAATTAGTCAATGTGAGGATGCGAGGGATGCAGTAAAGATGGAAAAGTGCTTCTCAAAGGAGACAGTCGTCCCCCAAAAGAAAATCCTGTCGTTTCATAGAAACGATACTCGGTTTAGATGGAGAAGTCATAGAACCCATAGTATTTCATAGCGACGTATTTTTTGTGTTAATTCGTCAATATGAGGGAGCGAGCGATGCAGTAAAGATGGAATAGTGCATCGCAAAAAAGATACTCGTATCCCAAACGAAAATCCTGTCGTTTCCATAGAAACGTTACGCGATCTAGACGGAGATGTCATAGCACACATAGTATTTCATAGCGACGCCATTTCTTTGTTAATTAGTCATTGTGAGGGAGCGAGGGATGCAGTAAAGTAGGAATAGTGCATCGGAAAGGAGATACTCGTATCCTAAAATAAAATGCTGTCGTATCCACAGATACGTTACCCGATTTGGAAGGAGTTGTCATAGAAACCGTAGTATTTCATAGCGGCGCTATTTCTGTGTTAATTCGTGAATGTGAGGAGGCGTGGGATGCAGTAAAGAAGGAATAGTACATCGGGAAGTAGACAGTCGTATCCCAAAAGAAAATCCTGTTTTTTCCATAGAAACGTTACTCGATTTAGAAGGAGATGTCAAATAACCCATAGTATTTCATAGCGACGCAATTTCTGTGTTAATTCGTGAATGTGAGGAGGCGAGGGATGCAGTAAAGAAGGAATAGTACATCGGAAAGTAGACAGCCGTATCCCAAAAGTAAATCCTGTCGTTTCCATGGAAACGTCACTCGATTTAGAAAGAAAAGTCATAGAAGCCATAGTATTTCATATCCCGGCAATTTATGTGTTAATTCGTCCATGTTAGGGAGCGAGGGATGCAGTAATGAAAGAATAGTGCATCGGAATGGAAATAGTCGTTTCCCAAATGGTAATCCCTTCGATTCCATAGATACGTTATTCGATTGAGAAGGAGAAGACATAGAAACCATAGTATATCATAGCGACGCAATGTCTGAGTTAATTCGTGAATGTGAGGGTGCGAGGAATGCAGTAAAGAAGGAATAGTGCATCGGAAAGGAGGCAGTCGAATCCCGAAAGAAAATCCTGTCGTTTTCACATAAACGTTACTCGATTTAGAATGGGATGTCATAGATGTCATAGTATTTCATAGCGACGCAATTTCTGTGGTAAATCGTCAATGTGAAGGGGCGAGGAATGCAGTAAAGAAGGTATAGTACATTGGAAAGGAGATATTCGTATCCCAAAAGAAAACTCAGTAGTTTCCATAGAAACATCAGTCGATATAGAAGGAGATGTCATAGAACACACAGTATTTCATAGCGACGCAATTTCTGTATTAATTCGTCAATGTGAGTTAGCGAGGGATGCAGTAAAGGAGGAATAGTGCATCGAAAAGGTGATACTCGTATCCCAAAATAAAATCCAATCTTTTCCATAGAAACGTTACTCGATTTAGAAGGAGATGTCATACAACGCAAAGAATTTCATGGCGATGCAATTTCTGTGTTAATTCGTCAATTTGAGGGAGCGAGGGATGCTGTACGGTAGGAATAGTGCATCGGAAAGGAGTTACTCGTATCCCAAAAGAACATCGAATCGTTTCCATAGAAACGTTTTCGATTTAGAAGGGGTGTCATAGAACCCATAGTATTTCACAGCGACACAATTTCTGTGTTAATTCGTCAATGCTAGGGAGCGAGGGTTGCAGTAAAGGAAGAATAGTGCATCGGAAAAGAGGCAGTCGTATCCCAAAAGAAAATCCTGTCGTGTCCATAGAAACGTTACTTGATTTAGATGGAGAAGCCATAGAAACCATAGAATTTCATGGCGACGCAATTTCAGTGTTAATTCGTTAATGTGAGTGTGCGAGGGAAGCAGTAAAGAAGGAATAGTGCATCGTAATAAAGATAGTCGTTTCCCAAAAGAAGATCCTCTCGTTTCCATAGAAATGTTACTCGATTTAGATGGAGATGTCATAGAACCCATTGTAATTCATAGCGACGCAATTTCTGTGTTAATTCGTCAATGTGAGGGAGCGCGGAATGCAGTAGAGAAGGAATAGTGCATCGGAAAGGATTTACTCGTATCCCAATGGAAAATCCTGTCGTTTCCATAGAAACGTTACTCCATTTAGTAGGAGATGTCATAGAACCCACAGTATATCATAGCGACACATTTTCAGTGTTAATTCGTCAATGTGAGGGAGCGAGGAATGCAGTAAAGAAGGAATAGTGCATCGGAGAGGAGACAGTCTATCCCAAAGGAAAAAAACCTGTCGTTTCCATAGAAACGTTACTCGATTAGGAAGGAGATGTCATAGAACACATAGTGTATCATAGCGACGAATTTTCCGTGTTAATTCGTTAATGTCATGGAGCGAAGGATGCAGTAAAGAAGGAATAGTGTATCGTAAAGGTGATAGTCGTATCCCCAATAAAATCGTGATGTTTCCATACAAACGTTACTCGATTTAGTAGGAGTTGTCATAGAACCCATAGTATTTCATAGCGACGCAATTTCTGTGTTAATTCGTCAATGTGAGGGAGCGAGGGATGCAGAAAAGAAGAAATAGTGCATCGGAAAGGAGACAGTTGTATCAAAAAAGAAAATGCTGTCGTTTCCATAGAAATGTTACTCGATTTAGAAGAAGATGTCATAGAACCCATAGTATTTCATAGCGACGCGATTTCTGTGTTAAATCATCAGTGTGAGGGAGCGAGGGATCCTGTAAAGAAGGAACAGTGCATCGGAAAGGAGATACTCGTATCCCAATAGAAAATCCAATCATTTCAATAGAAACGTTCCTCGATTTAGAAGGAGGTGCCATAGAACCCACAGTATTTCATAGCGACACAATGTCTGTGTTAACATGTTAATGTGAGGGAGAGAGCGATGCAGTTAAGAAGGAATGGTGCATAGGAAAGGAGACAGTCGTATCCCAAATGACAGTCCTGTCGTTTCCATAGAAACGTTACTCGATTCAGAAGGAGATGTCATAGAACCCATAGTATTTCATGGCGACGCAATTTCACTGTTAACTCATTAATGTGAGGGAGCGAGGGATGCAGTAAAGAAGGAATAGTGCATCGTAAAGGAGATAGTCGTATCCCAAGAGGAAAATCCTATCGTTTCCATACAAACGTTAATCTATTTAGAAGGAGAAGTCATAGATCCCATTGTATATCATAGCTACGCAATTTCTGTGTTGATTCGTCAATGTGAGGGAGCGACGGAAGCAGTAAAGAAGGAATAGTGCATCCGAAAGGTGATACGCGTATCCCAAAAGAAAATCCTGTCGTTTCCATAGAAACGTTACGCGAATTCGAAGGAGAAGTCATTGTACCCATAGTATTTCATAGCGACGCAATTTCCGTGTTAATTTGACAATGTGAGGTAGCGAGGTATGCAGTAAAGAAGGAATAGCGCATCGGAAAGGAAATACTCGTACTTCAAAAGAAAATCCTGTCATTTCCATAGAAACGATATCCGATCTACGAGGAAAAATCGTGGAACCGATAATAATTCATAGCGACGCAATTTCTGTGTTAATCCGTCAATGCGAGTTTGCGAGGGATGCACTAAAGATGGAATAGTACATCGGAAAGGAGATACTCGTATCCCAAAAGAAAACGCAGTCGTTGCCATAGAAACGTTACTCGATTTAGAAGGAGATGTCATAGAACCCATGGTATAACATAGCGACGCAATTTCTGTGTTAATTCGTCAATGTGAGATAGCGAACAATGCAGTAAAGAAGGAATAGCGCATCGGAAGGGGGTTACTCGTATCCCAAAAGAAAATCCTGTCGTTTCCATAAAAACGTTACTCGATCTAAAAGGGAGAAGTCATAGAATCCATTGTATTTAATAGGACCCAATTTCTGTGTTAATTCGTCAATGTGAGGGAGCGGGGGATGCAGTAAAGAAGGAATAGTGCTTCGGAAAGGAGACAGTCGTATACCAAAAGAAAATCATTTCGTTTCCATAGAAACGTTTCTCGACTTAGAAGGAGATGTCATAGAACCCATAGTATATCATAGCGACGCCATTTCTGTGTTAATTCGTCAATGTGAGGGAGCGAGGGATGCACAAAAGGAGGAATAGTGCATCGGAAGGGGGATACTTATACCCCAGAAGAAAATTCTGTCGATTCCATAGGAACGTTACTCGATTTAGAAGGAGAAGTCATAGAACCCATGGTATACCATAGCCACGCAATATCTGTGTTAATTCGTCAATGTGAGGGAGCGAAGAATGCAGTAAAGAAGAAATAGCGCATCGGAATGTGGGTACTCGTATCCCAAAAGAAAATCCTGTCGTTTCCTTAGAAACGTTACTCGATTTAGAGGGAGAAGTCATAGAATCAATAGTATTTCATAGCGACCCAATTTCTGTGTTAATTCGTCAAGATGAGGGAGCGAGGGATGCAGTAAAAAAGGAATAGTGCATCGGAAAGGAGACAGTCATCTACCAAAAAAAAATCATTTTGTTTCCATAGAAACGTTACTCGACTTACAAGGAGATGTCATAGAACTCATAGTATATCATAGCGAAGCAATTTCTGTGTTAATTCGTCGGTGTGAGGGAGCGAGGGATGCAGAAAAGGAGGAATAGTGCAACGGAATGGGGATACTCCTATCCCAAAAGAAAATCCTGTCGTTTCCATAGGAACGTTACTCGATTTAGAAGGAGAAGTCATAGAACCCATGGTATACCATAACGACGCAATTTCTGTGTTAATTCGTCAATGTGAGTGAGCGACGAATGCAGTAAAAAAGGAGTAGAGCTTCGGAAGGGGGGTACTCGTATCCCAAAAGAAAATCCGGTCGTTTCCATAGGAACGTTACTCGATTTAGAAGGAGATGTCATAGAACTCATAGTTATTCATAGCGACACAATTTCTGTGTTAATTCGTCAATTGGAGGGAGCGAGGGATGCAGAAAAGAAGGAATAAAGCGTCGGAAACGAAATACTTGTATCCCTAAAGAAAATCCTGTCGTTTCAGTATAAACGTTACTCGATTTAGAAGGAGATGTAATAGAACCCATAGTATATCGTAGCGACCCAATTTGTGTGTTAATTCGTCAATGTGAGGGAGCGAGGGATGCAGTAAGGAAGGAATAGTGTATCGGAAAGGAGATACTCGTATCCCAAAAGAAAATCCAGTCGTTACCATAGAAACGTTTCTCGATTTAGTAGGAGATGTCATAGAACCCATAGAATTTCATAGCGACGCAATTTCTGTGTTAAATCGTCAATGTGAGGGAGCGGTGGATGCAGTATAGAAGAAATAGTGCATCGGAAAGGAGATACTTGTATCCCAAAAGAAAATCCAGTCGTTACCATAGAAACGTTTCTCGATTTAGAAGGAGATGTCATAGAACTCATAGTTATTCATAGCGACACAATTTCTGTGTTAATTCGTCAATTGGAGGGAGCGAGGGATGCAGAAAAGAAGGAATAAAGCGTCGGAAACGAAATACTTGTATCCCTAAAGAAAATCCTGTCGTTTCAGTATAAACGTTACTCGATTTAGAAGGAGATGTAATAGAACCCATAGTATATCATAGCGACGCCATTTCTGTGTTAATTCGTCTATGTGAGGGAGCGAGGGATGCAGTAAAGAAGAAACAGTACATCGGAAAGGAGACGGTCGTATACCAAAAGAAAATCCTGTCGCTTCCGTAAAAACGTTACTCGATTTCAAAGGAGATGTCACAGAACCCATAGTATATCGTAGCGACCCAATTTGTGTGTTAATTCGTCAATGTGAGGGAGCGAGGGATGCAGTAAGGAAGGAATAGTGTATCGGAAAGGAGATACTCGTATCCCAAAAGAAAATCCAGTCGTTACCATAGAAACGTTTCTCGATTTAGAAGTAGATGTCATAGAACTCATAGTTATTCATAGCGACACAATTTCTGTGTTAATTCGTCAATGTGAAGGAGCGAAGGATGCAGTAAAGAAGGAATAGTGCATCGGAAAGGAGACGGTCGCATCCCAAAAGAAAATCCTTTCGTTTCCATAGAAACGTTACTCTATTTGGAAGGAGATGTCATAGAACCCATAGTATATCATAGCGACACAATTTCAATGTAAATTTGTCAATGTGAGGGAGCGAGTGATTCAGTAAAGAAGGAACAGTGCATCGGAAAGGAGACGGTCGCATCCCAAAAGAAAATCCTGTCGTTTCCATAGAAACGTTACCCAATTTAGAGGGTGATGTCATAGAGCTCATAGTATGTCATAGCGACGCAATTTCTGTGTTAGTTCGTCAATGTGAGGGAGCAAGAAATGCAGAAAAGGAGGAATAGTGCATCGTAATGGGGATACTCCTATCCCAAAAGAAAATCCTGTCGATTCCATAGGATCGTTACTCGATTTAGAAGGAGAAGTCATAGAACACATGGTATACCATAGCGACGCAATTTCTGTGTTAATTCGTCAATGTGAGGGAGCGAGGAATGCAGTAGAGAAGGAATAGCGCATCGGAAGTGGGGTACTCGTATCCCAATAGAAAATCCTGTCGTTTCCTTAGAAACGTTACTCGATTTAGAGGGAGAAGTCATAGAATCAATAGTATTTCATAGCGACCCAGTTTCTGTGTTAATTCGTCAAGGTGAGGGAGCGAGGGATGCAGTAAAGAAGGAATAGTGCATCGGAAAGGAGACAGTCATATACCAAAAGAAAATCATTTTGTTTCCATAGAAATGTTACTCGACTTACAAGGAGATGTCATAGAACTCATAGTATATCATAGCGAAGCAATTTCAGTGTTAATTCGTCAGTGTGAGGGAGCGAGGGATGCAGAAAGGAGGAATAGTGCATCGGAATGGGGGTACTCCCATCCCAAAAGAAAATCCGGTCGCTTCCATAGAAACGTTACTCGATTTAGAAGGAGTTGTCATAGAACCCATAGTATTTCATAGCGACGCAATTTCTGTGTTAATTCGTCAATGTGAGGGAGCGAGGGATGCAGAGAAGAAGAAATAGTGCATCGGAAACAGAGACAGTTGTATCAAAAAAGAAAATGCTGTCGTTTCCATAGCAATGATACTCAATTTAGAAGGAGATGTCATAGAACCCATAGTATTTCATAGCGACGCAATTTCTGTGTTAAATCGTCAATGTGAGGGCGAGAGGGATGCTGTAAAGAAGTAACAGTGCATCGGAAAGGAGATACTCGTATCCCAATAGAAAATCCAATCATTTCCATAGAAACGGTACTCGATTTAGAAGGAGGTGTCATGGTACCCACAGTATTTCATAGCGACACAATTTCTGTGTTAACATGTCAATGTGAGGGAGCGAGGGATGCAGTTAAGAAGGAATGGTGCATCGGAAAGGAGACAGTCGTATCCCAAATGAAAGTCTTGTCGTTTCCATAGAAACGTTACTCGATTTAGAAGGAGAAGTCATAGAAACCATGGTATATCATGGCGACGCAATTTCAGTGTTAACTCATTAATGTGAGGGAGCGAGGGATGCAGTAAAGAAGGAATAGTGCATCGAAACTGAGATAGTCGTATCCCAAGAGGAAAATCCTATCGTTTCCATACAAACGTTAATCTATTTAGAAGGTGAAGTCATAGAACCCATAGTATATCATGGTGACGCAATTTCAGTGTTAACTCATTAATGTCAGGGAGCGAGGGATGCAGTAAAGAAGGAATAGTGCATCGAAAATGAGATAGTCGTATCCCAAGAGGAAAATCCTATCGTTTCCATACAAACGTTAATCTATTTGGAAGGAGAAGTCATGGAACCCATAGTATTTCATAGCGACGCAGTTTCTGTGTTAATTCGTCAATGTGAGGTAGCGAGGTATGCAGTAAAGAAGAAATTGTGCATCGGAAAGGAAATACTCGTATCCCAAAAGAAAATCCTGTCATTTCTATAGAAACGTTACTCGATTTAGGAGGAGAAATCATGGAACCGATAGTAATTCATAGCGACGCAATTTCTGTGTTAATCCGTCAATGCGATGGAGAGAGGGATGCACTAAAGATGGAATAGTACATCGGAAAGGAGATGGTCGTAAGCCCAAAAGAAAATCCTGTTGTTTCCATAGAAACGTCACTCGATTTAGAAGGAGATGTCATAGAACCCATAGTATTTCATAGCGATGCAATTTCTGTGTTAATACGTCAATGTGATGGAGCGAGGGATACAGTAAAGAAGAAATAGTGCATCGGAAAGGAGATAGTCGTATCCCAAAAGAATATCCCTTCGTTTCCATAGAAACGTTACTTGATATAGAAGGAGAAGTCATAGAAGCCATAGTATATCTAAGCGAGGCAATTTCAGTGTTAATGCGTGAATGTGAGGGAGCGAAGGATGCAGTAAAGAAGGATTAGTGCATCGGAAAGGAAACGGTCGCATCCCAAAAGAAAATCCTTTAGTTTCCATAGAAACGTTACTCTATTTGGAAGGAGATGTCATAGAACCCATAGTATATCATAGCGACACAATTTCAATGTAAATTTGTCAATGTGAGGGAGCGAGTGATGCAGTAAAGAAGGAATAGTGCATCGGAAAGGAGACGGTCGCATCCCAAAAGAAAATCCTGTCGTTTCCATAGAAACGTTACCCGATTTAGAAGGAGATGTCATAGAGCTCATAGTATGTCATAGCGACGCAATTTCTGTGTTAGTTCGTCAATGTGAGGGAGCAAGAAATGCAGAAAAGGAGGAATAGTGCATCGTAATGGGGATACTCCTATCCCAAAAGAAAATCCTGTCGATTCCATAGGATCGTTACTCGATTTAGAAGGAGAAGTCATAGAGCCCATAGTATTTCATAGCGACGCAGTTTTCTGTGTTAATTCGTCAATGTGAGGTATCGAGGTATGCAGTAAAGAAGAAATTGTGCATCCGAAAGGAAATACTCGTATCCCAAAAGAAAATCCTGTCATTTCTATAGAAACGTTACTCGATTTAGAAGGGGAGGTCATAGAACAGATTGCATTTCATAGCCCCGCTAGTTCTGTGTTAATTCGTCAATGTGAAGGAGCGAGGGATGCAGTAAAGAAGGAATAGTGCATCGGAAAGGAGATACTCGTATCCGAAAGGAAAATCCTGTCGATCCCATAGAAACGTTACTCGATTTAGAAGGAAATGTCAAAGAACCCATAGTATTTCATAGCGACGCAATTTCTGTGTTACTTCGGCAATGAGAGAGAGAGAGGGATGCAGCAAATAAGGAATAGTGCATCGAAAAGGAGTTACTTGTATCCCAAAAGAAACTCCTGTCGTTTCCATAGGAAGGTTACTCGATTCAGAAGGAGATGTCATAGAACCCACAGTATTTCGTAGCGACGCTATTTCTGTGTTAATTCGTCAATGTGAGGGAGCGAGGGATGCAGTAAAGAAGGAATAGTGCATCGGAATGGAGAAAGTCGTAAATAAAAAGAAAATCCAGTCGTTTCCATAGGAAAGTTACCTGATTTAGAAGGAGATGTAATGGAACCCATAGTATTTCATAGCGACGCTATTTCTGTGTTAATTCGTCATTGCGAGGGAGCGAGGGATGAAGCAAAGTAGGAATAGTGCATCGGAGAGTAGACAGTGGTATCCCAAAAGAAAATCCTGTCGTTTCCTTAGAAACGTTACTCGACTTAGAAGGAGATGCCATAGAACACATAGTATTTCTTAGCTACGCATTATCTGTGTTAATTCGTCAATTGGAGGGAGCGAGGGATGCAGTAAAGACGGAATAGTGCGTCGGAAAGGAAATACTTGTATCCCAAAAGAAAATCCTGTCGTTTCAGTATAAACGTTACCTGATTTAGAAGGAGATGTAATAGAACCCATAGTATATCATAGCGACGCCATTTCTGTGTTAATTCGTCTATGTGAGGGAGCGAGGGATGCAGTAAAGAAGAAACAGTGCATCGGAAAGGAGACGGTATTATCCCAAAAGAAAATCCAGTCGCTTCCGTAAAAGCGTTACTCGATTTCGAAGGTGATGTCATAGAACCCATAGTATATCATAGCGACACAATTTCTGTGTTAATTCGTCAATATGAGGGAGCGAGGGTTGCAGTAAGGAAGAAATAGTGCATCGGAAAGGAGACAGTGGTATACCAAATAAATTCCTGTCGTTTCCATAGAAATGTCACTCGATTTTGAAGGAAATGTAAAAGAACCCATAGTATTTCATAGCGACGCAATGTCTGTGTTAATACGTCAATGTGAGGGAGCGGTGGATGAAGTATAGAAGAAATAGTGCATCGGAAAGGAGAGACTCGTATCCCAATAGATAATCCAGTCGTTTCCATACGAACGTTACCTGATTTAGAAGGAGATGTAATGGAACCCATAGTATTTCATAGAGACGCAATTTGTGTGTTAATTCGTCAATGTGAGGGAGCGAGGGATGCAGTAAGGAAGGAATAGTGTATCGGAAGGGTGGTACTCGTATCCCAAAAGAAAATCCTGTCGTTTCCTTAGAAACGTTAATTGATTTAGAGGGAGAAGTCATAGAATCAATAGTATTTCATAGCGACCCAATTTCTGTGTTAATTCGTCATTGCGAGGGAGCGAGGGATGCAGTAAAAAAGGAATAGTGCATCGGAAAGGAGACAGTCATATACCAAAAGAAGATCATTTCGTTTCCATAGAAACGTTACTCGACTTAGAAGGAGATGTCATAGAACTCATAGTATATCATAGCGACGCAATTTCTGTGTTAATTCGTCAGTGGGAGGGAGCGAGGGATGCAGAAAAGGAGGAATAGTGCATCGGAATGGGGATACTCCTATCCCAAAAGAAAATCCTGTCGATTCCATAGGAACGTTACTCGATTTAGAAGGAGATGTCATAGAACCTATGGTATACCATAGCGACGCAATTTCTGTGTTAATTCGTCAATGTGAGTGAGCGAGGAATGCAGTAAAAAAGGAATAGAGCATCGGAAGGGGGGTACTCGTATCCCAAAGAAAATCCCGTCGTTTCCGTAGAAACGTTACTCGATTTAGAAGAAGTTGTCATAGAACCCATGGCATTTCATAGCGACGCAATTTCTGTGTTAATTCGTCAATGTGAGGGAGCGATGGATGCAGAAAAGAAGAAATAGTGCATCGGAAAGGAGACAGTTGTATCAAAAGAGAAAATGCTGTCGTTTCCATAGAAACGTTACTTGATTTAGAAGGAGATGTCATAGAACCCATAGTATTTCATAGCGACGCAATGTCTGTGTTAAATCGTCACTGTGAGGGAGAGAGGGATGCGGTAAAGAAGGAACAGTGCATCGGAAAGGAGATACTCGTATCCCAATAGAAAAACCAATCATTTCCATAGAAACGTTACTCGATCTAGAAGGAGGTGTCATAGAACCCACAGTATTTCATAGCGACACAATTTCTGTGTCAACATGTCAATGTGAGGGAGCGAGGGATGCAGTTAAGAAGGAATGGTGCATCGGAAAGGAGACAGTCGTATCCCAAATGAAAGTCCTGTCGTTTCCATAGTAACGTTACTCCATTTAGAAGGAGAAGTCATAGAACGCATAGTATTTTATGGCGACGCAATTTCAGTGTTAACTCATTAATGTGAGGGAGCGAGGGATGCAGTAAAGAAGGAATAGTGCATCGTAAAGGAGATAGTCGTATCCCAAGAGGAAAATCCTATCGTTTCAATACAAACGTGAATCTATTTAGAAGGTGAAGTCATAGAACTCATTGCATATAATTGCTACGCAATTTCTGTGTTGATTCGTCAGTGTGAGGGAGCGAGGGAAGCAGTAAAGAGGGAATAGTGCATCCGAAAGATGATACGCGTATCCCAAAAGAAAATCCTGTCGTTTCCATAGAAACGTTACTCGATCTCGAAGGAGAAGTCATAGAACCCATAGTATTTCATAGCGACGCAATTTCTGTGTAAATTCGTCAATGTGAGGTAGCGAGGTATGCAGTAAAGAAGAAATAGTCCATCGGAAAGGAAATACTCGTATCCCAAAAGAAAATCCTGTCATTTCTATAGAAACGTTACTCGATTTAGAAGGAGAAATCATGGAACCGATAGTAATTCATAGCGACGCAATTTCTGTGTTAATCCGTCAATGCAAGGGAGAGAGGGATGCACTAAAGATGGAATAGTACATCGGAAAGGAGATGGTCGTAACCCCAAAAGAAAATCCTGTTGTTTCCATAGAAACGTCACTCGATGAAGAAGGAGGTGTCATAGAACCCATAGTAATTAATAGCGATGCAATTTCTGTGTTAATACGTCAATGTGAGGGAGCGAGGGATACAGTAAAGAAGAAATAGTGCATCGGAATGGAGATAGTCGTATCCCAAAAGAATATTCCGTCGTTTCCATAGAAACGTTACTTGATATAGAAGGAGAAGTCATAGAAGCCATAGTATTTCATAGCGGCGCAATTTCTGTGTTAATACGTCAATGTGAGGGAGCGGTGGATGCAGTATAGAAGAAATAGTGCATCGGAAAGGAGATACTCGTATCCCAAAAGAAATTCCCGTCGTTTCCATTGAAAAGTTACTCAATTTAGAAGGAGATATCATAGAACCCATACTATTTCATAGCGACGCAATTTCTGTGTTAAATCGTCAATGTGAGGGAAGGAGGGTTGCAGTAAAGAAGGAATTGTGCATCGGAAAGGAGATAGTCGTATCCCATAAGAAATTCCCCTCGTTTCCATATAAATGTTACTCGATTTAGAAGGAGTAGTCATAGAAACCATAGTATATCATAGCAACGCCATTTCTGTGTTAATCCGTCAATGTGAGGCCGCGAGGGCTGAAGTAAAGAAGAAATAGTGCATGGGAGAGGAGACAGTCGTATCCCAAAAAAAAATCCTGTCGTCTCCATGGAAACGTCACTCGATTTAGAAGGAGATGTCATAGAACCGATGGTATTTCATAGCGACGCTATATCTGTGTTAATTCGTCAATGGGAGGAAGCTAGGGATGCAGTAAAGAAGGAATAGTGCATCGGAAAGGAAATACTTGTATCCCAAAAGAAAATCCTGTCGCTTCCATTGAATCGTTACTCGATTTGGAAGGAGAAGTCATAGAACATATAGTATTTCATAGCCCCGCAATTTCTGTGTTAATTCGCAAATGTGAGGGAGCGAGGGATGCAGTAAGGAAGGAACAGTGCATCGGAAAGGAGACAGTCGTATCCAAAAAGAAAATCCAGTCGTTTCCATAAAAACATTACTCTATTTAGACGGATTTATCATAGAACACGTAGTATTTCATAGCGGCGCCATTTCTGTATTAATTCGTCAATTAGAGGTTGCGAGGGATGCAGTAAATAAGGAATAGTGCTTCGTAGAGGAGATAGTTGTATCCCAAAAGAAAATACTGTCGTTTCCATATAAACGTTACTCGATTTAGAAGGAGATGTCATAGAACACATAGTATTTCATATGGACGCAATTTGTGTGTTAATTCGTCAATGTGAGTGAGCGAGGGATGCAGTAAAGAGGGAATACTACATCGGAGTGGAGAAAATCGCATCCCAAAAGATATTCCTCTCGTTTATATAGAAACGTTACTTGATTTAAAATGAGAAGTCATTGAACCCACAGTATTTCATAGCGACGCAATTTCTGTGATAATTCGTCAGTGTGAGGCAGCGAGGGAAGCAGTAAAGAAGGAATAGTGCATCGGAAAGGAGATAGTCGTATCCCAAAAGTAAAATCCTGTTGTTTCCATAGAAACGTTACTCGATTTAGAAGGAGATGTAATAGAACCCATAGTATATCATAAGGACGCAATTTATGTGTTAATTCGTCAATGTGAGGGAGCGAGGGTTGCAGTAAGGAAGGAATACTGCATCGGAAAGGAGACAGTCGTATCCCAAAAGTAAAATCCTGTTGTTTCCATAGAAACGTTACTCGATTTAGAAGGAGATGTAATAGAACCCATAGTATATCATAACGACGCAATTTATGTGTTAATTCGTCAATGTGAGGGAGCGAGGGTTGCAGTAAAGAAGGAGTAGTGCATCGTAAGGAGACGGTCGTTTCCCAAAAGGAAATCCTGTCGTTTCCAGAGAAACGTTACTCGATTTAGAAGGATATGTCATGGAACCCATTGTATTTCATAGCGACGCAATTTCTGTGTTAATTCGTCAATGTGAGGGAGCGATGGATGCAGAAAAGAAGAAATAGTGCATCGGAAAGGAGACAGTTGTATCAAAAGAGAAACTGCTGTCGTTTCCATAGAAACGTTACTTGATTTAGAAGGAGATGTCATAGAACCCATAGTATTTCATAGCGACGCAATGTCTGTGTTAAATCGTCACTGTGAGGGAGAGAGGGATGCGGTAAAGAAGGAACAGTGCATCGGAAAGGAGATACTCGTATCCCAATAGAAAAACCAATCATTTCCATAGAAACGTTACTCGATCTAGAAGGAGGTGTCATAGAACCCACAGTATTTCATAGCGACACAATTTCTGTGTTAACATGTCAATGTGAGGGAGCGAGGGATGCAGTTAAGAAGGAATGGTGCATCGGAAAGGAGACAGTCGTATCCCAAATGAAAGTCCTGTCGTTTCCATAGTAACGTTACTCCATTTAGAAGGAGAAGTCATAGAACGCATAGTATTTTATGGCGACGCAATTTCAGTGTTAACTCATTAATGTGAGGGAGCGAGGGATGCAGTAAAGAAGGAATAGTGCATCGTAAAGGAGATAGTCGTATCCCAAGAGGAAAATCCTATCGTTTCAATACAAACGTTAATCTATTTAGAAGGTGAAGTCATAGAACTCATTGCATATAATTGCTACGCAATTTCTGTGTTGATTCGTCAGTGTGAGGGAGCGAGGGAAGCAGTAAAGAGGGAATAGTGCATCCGAAAGATGATACGCGTATCCCAAAAGAAAATCCTGTCGTTTCCATAGAAACGTTACTCGATCTCGTAGGAGAAGTCATAGAACCCATAGTATTTCATAGCGACGCAATTTGTGTGTAAATTCGTCAATGTGAGGTAGCGAGGTATGCAGTAAAGAAGAAATAGTCCATCGGAAAGGACATACTCGTATCCCAAAAGAAAATCCTGTCATTTCTATAGAAACGTTACTCGATTTAGGAGGAGAAATCATGGAACCGATAGTAATTCATAGCGACGCAATTTCTGTGTTAATCCGTCAATGCAAGGGAGAGAGGGATGCACTAAAGATGGAATAGTACATCGGAAAGGAGATGGTCGTAACCCCAAAAGAAAATCCTGTTGTTTCCATAGAAACGTCACTCGATGAAGAAGGAGGTGTCATAGAACCCATAATAATTAATAGCGATGCAATTTCTGTGTTAACACGTCAATGTGAGGGAGCGAGGGATACAGTAAAGAAGAAATAGTGCATCGGAATGGAGATAGTCGTATCCCAAAAGAATATTCCGTCGTTTCCATAGAAACGTTACTTGATATAGAAGGAGAAGTCATAGAAGCCATAGTATTTCATAGCGGCGCAATTTCTGTGTTAATACGTCAATGTGAGGGAGCGGTGGATGCAGTATAGAAGAAATAGTGCATCGGAAAGGAGATACTCGTATCCCAAAAGAAATTCCCGTCGTTTCCATTGAAAAGTTACTCAATTTAGAAGGAGATATCATAGAACCCATACTATTTCATAGCGACGCAATTTCTGTGTTAAATCGTCAATGTGAGGGAAGGAGGGTTGCAGTAAAGAAGGAATTGTGCATCGGAAAGGAGATAGTCGTATCCCATAAGAAATTCCCCTCGTTTCCATATAAATGTTACTCGATTTAGAAGGAGTAGTCATAGAAACCATAGTATATCATAGCAACGCCATTTCTGTGTTAATCCGTCAATGTGAGGCCGCGAGGGCTGAAGTAAAGAAGAAATAGTGCAAGGGAGAGGAGACAGTCGTATCCCAAAAAAAAATCCTGTCGTCTCCATGGAAACGTCACTCGATTTAGAAGGAGATGTCATAGAACCGATGGTATTTCATAGCGACGCTATATCTGTGTTAATTCGTCAATGGGAGGAAGCTAGGGATGCAGTAAAGAAGGAATAGTGCATCGGAAAGGAAATACTTGTATCCCAAAAGAAAATCCTGTCGCTTCCATTGAATCGTTACTCGATTTGGAAGGAGAAGTCATAGAACATATAGTATTTCATAGCCCCGCAATTTCTGTGTTAATTCGCAAATGTGAGGGAGCGAGGGATGCAGTAAGGAAGGAACAGTGCATCGGAAAGGAGACAGTCGTATCCAAAAAGAAAATCCAGTCGTTTCCATAAAAACATTACTCTATTTAGACGGATTTATCATAGAACACGTAGTATTTCATAGCGGCGCCATTTCTGTATTAATTCGTCAATTAGAGGTTGCGAGGGATGCAGTAAATAAGGAATAGTGCTTCGTAGAGGAGATAGTCGTATCCCAAAAGAAAATACTGTCGTTTCCATATAAACGTTACTCGATTTAGAAGGAGATGTCATAGAACACATAGTATTTCATATGGACGCAATTTGTGTGTTAATTCGTCAATGTGAGTGAGCGAGGGATGCAGTAAAGAGGGAATACTACATCGGAGTGGAGAAAATCGCATCCCAAAAGATATTCCTCTCGTTTATATAGAAACGTTACTTGATTTAAAATGAGAAGTCATTGAACCCACAGTATTTCATAGCGACGCAATTTCTGTGTTCATTCGTCAGTGTGAGGCAGCGAGGGAAGCAGTAAAGAAGGAATAGTGCATCGGAAAGGAGATAGTCGTATCCCAAAAGTAAAATCCTGTTGTTTCCATAGAAACGTTACTCGATTTAGAAGGAGATGTAATAGAACCCATAGTATATCATAACGACGCAATTTATGTGTTAATTCGTCAATGTGAGGGAGCGAGGGTTGCAGTAAGGAAGGAATACTGCATCGGAAAGGAGACAGTCGTATCCCAAAAGTAAAATCCTGTTGTTTCCATAGAAACGTTACTCGATTTAGAAGGAGATGTAATAGAACCCATAGTATATCATAACGACGCAATTTATGTGTTAATTCGTCAATGTGAGGGAGCGAGGGTTGCAGTAAAGAAGGAGTAGTGCATCGTAAGGAGACGGTCGTATCCCAAAAGGAAATCCTGTCGTTTCCAGAGAAACGTTACTCGATTTAGAAGGATATGTCATGGAACCCATTGTATTTCATAGCGACGCAATTTCTGTGTTAATTCTTCAATGTGAGGGTGCGAGGAATGCAGTAAACTAGTAATAGTGCATCGGAAAAGAAATACTTGTATCCCAAAAGAAAATCCTGTCGTTTCCATAGAAACATAAATCGATTTAGAAGGAGAAGTCATAGAACCCATAGTATTTCATAGCCCCGCAACTTCTGTGTTAAATCGTCAATGTGAGGGAGCCAGGGATGCAGTAAAGATGGAATAGTTCATCGGAAAAGAGACAGACGTATCCCAAAAGAAACTCCTGTCGTTTCCGTAGAAACGTTACTCGATTTAGGTAGGAGAAGTCATAGAGCCCATAGTTTTTCATAGCGACTCAATTTCTGTGTTAATTCTTCAATGTGAAGGTGCGAGGGATGCAGTAAAGAAGTAATGGTGCATCGGAAAAGAAATACCTGTATCCCAAAAGATAATCCTGTCGTTTCCATAGAAACGTTACTCGATTCAGAAGGAGATGTCATAGAACCCACAGTATTTCATAGCGACGCATTTTCTGTGTCAATTCGTCAATGTGAGGGAGTGAGGGATGCAGTAAAGAAGGAATAGTGCATCGGAGAGGAGACGGTCGTATCCCAAAAGAATATCTTCTCGTTTCCATTGAAACGTTACTCGATTCGAAGGAAAGGTCATAGAACTCGTGGTATATTATAGCGACGCAATTTCTGTGTTAATTCGTCAATGTGAGGGAGCGAGGGATGCAGTAAAGAAGAAATAGTGCATCGGAAAGGAGACAGTCGTAACCCAAAAGAATATCCCGTCGTTTCCATAGAAACGTAACTCGATTTAGAAGCAGAAGTCATAGAACCCATAGTATTTCATAGCGACGCAATTTCTGTGTTAATTCGTCAATGTGAGGGAGCGAGGGATGCAGTAAAGATTTAATAGTGCATCGGAAAATAAATACTTGTATCCCAAATGAAAATTCTGTCGTTTCCATAGAAACGTTACTCGATGAAGAAGGAGAGGTCATAACACCCATATTATTTCATATCCCCGCTATTTCTGATTTAATTCGTCAATGTGAGGGAGCGAAGGGATGCAGTAAAGACGGAATAGTGCATCGGAAAGGAGATACTCGTATCCCGAAAGAAAATCCTGTCGTTCCCATAGAATCGAAACTCGATTTAGAAGGAGAAGTCATAGAAATCATAGTATTTCGTAGCGACGCAATTTCTGTATTAATTCGCAAATGTGAGGGAGCGAGGGATGCAGTAAAGAAGGAATAGTGCTTTGTAAAGGAGATACTCGTATCCCAAAAAAAAATCCTGTCGTTTCCATAGAATCGTAACTAGATTTAGAGGGAGAAGTCATAGAACTCATAAAATTTCATAGCGGCGTAATGTCTGTGTTAATTCGTAAATGTGAGGGAGCAAGAAATGCAGTAAAGAAGGAATAGTGCATCGGAAAGGGGATACTCGTATCCCAAACGAAAATACAATCTTTTCCATACAAACGTCCTCGATTTAGAAGGAGATGTCATAGAACCCATAGTACTTCATAGCGACGCAATTTCTGTGTAAAGTCGTATATGAGAGGGAGCGCGGTATCCAGTAAGGAAGGAATAGTGCTTCGTAATGGAGATAGTCATATCCCAATAGAAAATCCAGTCGTTCCCATAGAAACGTTATTTGCTTTAAAGGGAGATGTCATAGAACCCATAGTATATCGTAGCTACGCAATTTCTGTGTTAATTCGTTTATGTGAGGGAGAGAGGGATGCAGTAAAGAAGGAATAGTGCATCGGAAAGGAGTCAGTCGTATCCCAAAAGAAAATCTTGTCGTTTCCATAGAAACGTTACTCGATTTAGAAGGAGAAGTCATAGAACCCATTGCATTTCACAGTGACGCAATTTCTATGTTAATTACTCAATGTGAGCAGGCGATGGATGCAGTAAAGAAGGAATAGCGCTTCGGAAAGGAGATAGCCGTATCCCAAAAGAAACTCCTGTCGTTTCGATAGAAACGATACCCGCTGTAGAAGGAGATTCATAGAACCCATAGTATCTCATTGCGACGCAATTTCTGTGTTAATTCTTCAAAGTGAGGGCGCGAGGAATGCAGTACAGAGGGAATAATGCATCGAAAAGGGGTTAGTCGTATCCCAAAGAAAAATCCTTTCGTTTCCATAGAAACGTTACTTGATTTAGAAGGAGAAGTCATAAAATCCATAGTATTTCATAGCGACGCAATTTCTGTGTTAATTCGTCAATGTGAGGGTGCGAGGAATGCAGTAAAGAAGGAATAGTGCATTTGAAAGGAGATACTCGCATCCCAAAAGAAATTACAGTCGTTTCCATAGAAACGTCCTCGATTTAGAAAGAGATGTCATAGAACCCATAGTACTTCATAGCGACGCAATTTCTATGTAAAGTCGTATATGTGAGGGAGCGAAGGAACAAGTAAGGAAGGAATAGTGCATCGTAAAGGAGATAGTCGTATCCCAATAGAAAATCCAGTCGTTTCCATAGAAACGTTAATTGCTTTAGAGGGAGATGTGATAGAACCCATAGTATATCATAGCGACGAAATTTCTGTGTTAATTCGTCAATGTGAGGAAGCGAGGGATGCAGTAAAGAAGGAATAGTGCATCGGAAAAGAGATAGTCGTATTCCAAAAGAAAATCCTGTCGTTTCCATAGGAACGTTACTCGATTCAGAAGGAGATGTCATAGAACCCATCGTATTTCATAGCGGTGCAATTTCTGTGTTAATTCGTCATTTTGAGGGAGCGTGGTATGCAGTAAAGAAGGAATAGTGCATCGGAAAGGAGATAGTCGCATCCCAAAAGAAAATCCTGTCGTTTCCATAGAAACGTTACTCGATTTAGAAGGTGATGTAATAGAACCCATAGTATTTCATAGCGACGCAATTTCTGTGTTAATTCGTTAATGTGAGGAAGCGAGGGATGCATTAAAGAAGGAACAGTGCATCGTAAAGGAGATAGTCGTATCTCAAAAGAAGATTCTGTTGTTTCCATTGAACGTTCCCCCTTTACAAGGAGAAGTCATAGACCCATGGTGTTTCTAAGCGACGCAATTTCTGTGTTAACTCCCCAACGAGAGGGTGCGAGGAATGCAGTAAAGAAGGAATAATGCATCGGAAAGGAGATAGTCGTGTCCCAAACGAAAAACCTAACGTTTCCATAGAAACGTTACTCGATTTAAAAGGAGAAGTTATAGAACTCATAGAATTTTATAGCCCCACAATTTCTGTGTTAATTCGTATATGTGAGGGAGCGCGGGATCCAGTAAGGAAGGAATAGTGCTCCGTAATGGAGATAGTCGTATCCAAATAGAAAATCCAGTCGTTCCCATAGAAACGTTAATTACTTTAGAGGGAGATGTCATAGAACCCATAGTATATCGTAGCTACGCAATTTCTGATTTAATTCGTTTATGTGAGGGAGAAAGGGATGCAGTAGAGAAGGAATAGTGCATCGGAAAGGAGTCAGTCGTATCCCAAAAGAAAATCTAGTCGTTTCCATAGAAACGTTACTCGATTTAGAAGGAGAAGTCATAGAACCCATTGTATTTCATAGCGACGCAATTTCTGTGTTAATTAGTCAATGTGAGCAGGCGATGGATGCAGTAAAGAAGGAATAGCGCATCGGAAAGGAGATAGTCGTATCCCAAAAGAAAATCCTGTCGTTTCTATAGGAAAGTTACTCGATTTAGAAGGGGAAGTCATAGGACCCATTGTATTTCATAGCGACGCAATTTCTGTGTTAATTAGTCAATGTGAGCAGGCGATGGATGCAGTAAAGAAGGAATAGCGCATCGGAAAGGAGATAGTCGTATCCCAAAAGAAAATCCTGTCATTTCTATAGGAAAGTTACTCGATTTAGAAGGGGAACTCATAGGGCCCATTGTATTTCATAGCGAACCAATTTCTGTGTTAAGTCGTCAATGTGAGCAGGCGATGGATGCAGTAAAGAAGGAATAGTGCATCGGAAAGGTGATAGTCGTATCCCAAAAAAAAATCCTGTCGTTTCCATAGAAACTTTACTCGATTTAGAAGGACATGTCATAGAACCCATTGTATCTCACAGCGACATAATTTCTGCCTTAATACTTCATTGTGAGGGAGCGAAGGATGCAGTAAAGAAGGAATAAAGCATCGGAAAGGAGATACTCGTATCCCAAAAGAAAATACAGCCGTATCCATAGAAACATTACTCGATTTAGAAGAAGAAGTCATAGAACCCATAGAATTTCATAGCTACGCAATTTCAGTGTTAATTCGTAAATGTGAGGAAGTGAGGGATGCAGTAAAGAAGGAATAGTGCATCGTAATGGAGATAGTCGTATCCCAAAGGAATATCCTGTCTTTTCTATAGAAACGTTACTCGATTTTGAAGGAGAAGCCATTGAACCCATAGTATTTCACAGCGACGCAATTTCTGTGTTAATTCAACAATGTGAGGGAGCGAGGGATGCAGTTAAGAAGGATTAGTGCATCGGAAAGGAGATAGTCGTATCCCAAAAGAAATTCCTGTCATTTCTATAGAAACGTTACTCGATTTAGAAGGTGATGTAATAGAACCCACAGTATTTCATAGCGACGCAACTTCTGTGTTAATTCGTCAATGTCAGGGAGCGAGGGATTCAGTAAAGAAAAGATAGTGCATCGGAAAGGAGATACTCGTATCCCAAAAGAAAATACAGTCGTTTCCATAGAAACGTTACTCAATTTAGAAGGAGAAGTCATAGAACCCATAGTACTTCATTGCGAAGCAATTTCAGTGTTAATTCGTTAATGTGAGGGAGCGAGGGATGCAGTAGAGAAGGAACAGTGCATCGTAAAGGAGATAGTCGTATCTCAAAAGAAGATTCTGTCGTTTCCATTGAAACGTTACCCGCTTTACAAGGAGAAGTCATAGAACCCATGGTGTTTCTAAGCGACGCAATTTCTGTGTTAATTCGCCAACGAGAGGGTGCGAGGAATGCAGTAAAGAAGGAATAATGCATCGGAAAGGAGATAGTCGTGTCCCAAACGAAAAACCTGTCGTTTCCATAGAAACGTTACTCGATTTAAATTGAGATGTCTTAGAACCCATAGTATTTCATAGCGACGCAATTTCTGTGTTAATTCGTCAATGTGAGGCAGCGAGGGATGCAGTAAAAATTAATAGTGCATCGGAAAGGAGATAGTCGTATCCCAAAAGAAAATCCTATCATTTCCATAGAAACGTCACTCGATTAAGAAGGAGAAGTCATAGAACCCATATTATTTCATAGCGACGCAATGTCTGTGTTAATTCGTCAATGTGAGGGAGCAAGGGATGCAGTAAAGAGGGAAAAGTGCAACGTAAGAGAGATAGTCGTATCCCGAATGAAAATCCTGTCGTTTCTATTGAAACGTTACTCGATTTAGAAGGAGAAGCCATAGAACCCATAGTATTTCATAGCGACGCAATTTCTGTGTCAATTCGTCCATGTGAGGGAGCGAGGGATTTAGTAAAGAAGGAATAGTGCATCGGAAAGGAGACAGTCGTATCCCAAAAGAAAATCCTGTCGTTTCCATAGAAACGTTACTCGATTTAGCAGAAGAAGTCATAGAACTCATAGTATTTCATAGCGACGCAATATCTGTGTTAATTTGTCAATGTGAGGGAGCGAGGGATGCTGTAAACTAGGAGATAGTCGTATCCCAAAAGAAAATACAATCGTTTCCACATAAACGTCCTCGTTTTAGAAGGAGTTTCTCGTATCCCAAAAGAAAATACAATCGTGACCACAGAAACGTCCTCGTTTTAGAAGGAGGTGTCATAGAACTCATAGTAATTCATAGCGACGCAATTTCTGTGTAAATTCGTATAAGTGAGGGAGCGAGGGATCCAGTAAGGATGGAATAGTGCATCGTAAAGGAGATAGTCGTATCCCAATAGAAAATCCAGTCGTTTCCGTAAAAACGTTAATTGCTTTAGAGGGAGACGTCATAGAACCCAAAGTATATCGTAGCTACGCAATTTCAGTGTTAATTCGTCAATGTGAGGGTGCGAAGGATGCAGTAAAGAAGGAATAGTGCATTAAATAGGAGATAGCCTAATCCCAAAAGAATATCATGTCGTTTCCATAGCAACGTTACTCGATTTAGAAGGGGAGGTCATAGTACCTCTAGGTACTTCAGAGCGACGCAAGTTCTTTGTTAATTCGTCAATGTGAGGGTGCGAAGGAAGCAGTCAAGAACGAATAGTGCATCAGAAAGAAGATAGTCGTATGCCAAAAGAAAATCCTGTCGTTTCCATAGAAACGTTACTCGATTTCGAAGGGGTAGTCATAGGACCCATAGTATTTCATAGCGACGCAATTTCTGTGTTAATTCGTCAATGTGAGCTAGCGAGGGATGCAGTAAAGAAGGAATAGTGCATCGGAATGGAGATTCTCGTATCCCAAAAGAGAATCCTGCCGTTTCCATAGAAACTTTACTCGATTTAGAAAAGGAGGTCATAGTACCTATAGTACTTCATAGCGACGCATTTTCTATGTTAGTTCGTCAGTGTGAGGGAGCGAGGAATGCAGTGAAGAAGGAATAGTGCATCGGAAAGTTGATAGTCGTATCCCAAAAGAAAATCCTGTCGTTTCTTAAGAAACGTTACTCGATTTAGAAGGACATGTCATAGAACCCATTGTATCCCACAGCGACGAAATTTCTGCGTTAATACTTCAATGTGAGGGAGCGAGGCAATCACTAAAGAAGGAATGGTGCATCGGATAGGAGATACACGTATCCCAAAAGAAAATCCTGCCGATTCTATAGAAACGTCACTCTATTTAGAAGGAGAAGCCATTGAACCCATAGTATTTCATAGCGACGCACTTTCTGTGTTAATTCGTCAATGTGAGGCAGCGAGGGATGCAGTATAGAAGGAATGGTGAATCGGAAAGGAGATACTCGTATCCCAAAAGAAAATCCTGACGTTTCCATAGAAACGTTACTCGATTTAGAAGGAGATGTCATAGAACACATTGTATTTCGTAGCGACGCAATTTCTGGGTCAATTCATCAAAGTGAGGGAGCGAGGGATGCAGTACAGAAGGAATAGCGCATCGGAAACGATATAGCCGTATCCCAAAAGAAAATCCTGTTGTTTCCATAGAAACGTTACTCGATTTAAAAGGAGAAGCCATTGAACCCATACTCTTTCATAGCGACGCACGTTCTGTGTTTATTCGCAATGTGAGATTGCGGGGGATGCAGTAAAGAAGGATTAGTGCATCGGAAAGGAGATGGTCGTATCCCAAAGAAATATCCTTTCGTTTCGATAGAAACGTAACCCGCTGTAGAAGGAGATTCATAGAACCCATAGTATGTCATAACGATGCAATTTCGGTGTTAATTCTTCAATGTGAGGGCGCGAGGAATGCAGTATAGAAGGAATAGCGCATCGCAAAGGAGATAATCCTATCCCAAAAGTAAATCCTTTCGTCTCCCAAGAAACGAACCTTGATTTAGAAGGAGAAGTCATAAAACCCATAGTATTTCATAGCGACGCAATTTCTGTGTTAATTCGTCAATGTGAGGGCGCGAGAAATGCAGTAAAGAAGGAATAGTGCATCGGAAAGGAGATAATCGTATCCCAAAAGAAAGTCCTGTCGTTTCCATAGAAGTGTTACTCAATTTCGAAGAAGTTGTCATAGAACCAATAGTTTTTATAGCGACGCAATTTTTGTGTTTATTCGTCAGTGTGAGGAAGCGAGGGATGCAGTAAAGAAGGAATAGTGCATCAGAAAGGAGATACTAATATCCCGAAAGAAAATCCTGTCGATTCTATAGAAACGTTACTATATTTAGAAGGAGAAGCCATAGAACCCATAGTATTTCATAACGACGCAATTTCTGTGTTAATTCGTCAATGTGAGGGAGCGAGGGATGCAGTAAAGAATGAATAGTGCATCGGAAAGGAGATACTCGTATCCCAAAAGAAAATCGTGTCGTTTCCATAGAAACGTTACCCGATTTAGATGGAGATGTCATAGAACACATTGTATTTTATAGCGAAGCAATTTCTGGGTCAATTCTGCAATGTGAGAGAGCGAGGGATGCAGCAACGATGGAGCAGTGCATCAGGAAGGAGATGGCCGTATCCCAAAAGAAAATCCTGTCTTTTCCACAGAAACGATATTCGATTTAGAAAGAGAAGTCATAGAACACATAGTTTTTCATAACGATGCAATTTCTGTGTTAATGTGAGCTAGTGAGCATTGCAGTAAAGAATGAATAGTGCATTGGAAAGGAGTTACTCGTATCCCAAAAGTAAATCCTGTCGTTTTCATAGAAACGTTAACCGCTTTAGACGGAGAATTCATAGAACCCATAGTATATCATAGCGACGCAATTTCTGTGTTAGTTCGTCAATGTGAGGGCGCGAGGAATGCAGTAAAGAAGGAATAATGCATCGGAAAGGAGATAGTCGTATCAAAATAGAAAATCCTTGCGTTTCCATAGAAACGTTACTCGATTTAGATGGAGAAGTCATAGACCCCATGGTATTTCATAGCGACGCAATTTCTGATTTAATTCGTCAATGTGAGTGCGCGAAGAATGCAGTAAGGAAGGAATAGTGCATCGGAAATTAGATACTCGTATCCCAAAAGAAAATCATTTCGTTTCCATAGAAACGTTACTCGATTCAGAAGGAGATGCCACGGAACCAATAGTATTTCATAGCGACGCAATGTCTGTGTTAATACGTCAATGTGAAGGAGCGAGGTATGCAGTAAAGAATGAAGAGTGCATCAGAAAGGAAATACTCGTATCCCAAAAGAATATCCTGTTGTTTCCATAATAACGTTACACGATTTTGAAGGGGAAGTCATAGAACCCATAGTATTTCATAGCGCCACAATTTCTGTGTTAATTTGTCAATGTGAGGGAGCGAGGGATGCAGTAAAGTAGGAATAGAGCATCGGAAAGGAGATACTAGTATTACGAAAGAAAATCCTCTCGTTTCCATAGAAACGTTACTCGCTGTAGAAGGAGAAGTCATAGAACCCATAGTATTTCATAGCGACGCAATTTCTGTCTTAATTCGTCAATGTGAGGGAGCGAAGGATGCAGTAAAGAAGGAATAGTGCATCGGAAAGGAGATGGTCGTATCTCAAAAGAATATCCTGTCGTTTCCATAGAAACGATACTCGATTTAGATGGAGAAGTCATAGACCCCATGGTATTTCATAGCGACGCAATTTCTGATTTAATTCGTCAATGTGAGTGCGCGAGTAATGCAGTGAAGAAGGAATAGTGCATCGGATAGGTGATAGTCGTTTCCCAAAAGATAATCCTGTCGTTTCCATTGAATTGTTGCCCGATTTAGAAGGAGAAGTCATAGAGATCATAGTATTTCATAGCGACGCCATCTCTGTGTTAATACTTCAAGGTGAGGGAGCGAGGGATGCAGTAAAGAAGGAATGGTGCATCGGAAAGGAGACAGTCGTAACCCAAAAGAAAATCCTGTCGTTTCCATAGAAACGTTAATCGATTTAGGAGGAGAAGTCATACACCCCAAAGTATTTCATAGCGACGCGATTTCTGATTTAATTCGTCAATGTGAGTGCGCGAGGAATGCAGTAATGAAGGAATAGTGCATCGGAAAGGAGATACTCGTATCCCAAAAGAAAATCCAGTCGTTTCCATAGAAACGTTACTCGCTTCAGTAGCAGATGTCATAGAACCCATAGTATTTCATAGCGACGCAATGTCTGTGTTTATTCGTCGATGTCAAGGAGCGAGGTATGCAGGAAAGAAGGAATAGTGCATCGCAAAGGAAATACCCGGATCCCAAAAGAAAATCCTGTCGACTCCATAAAAACGTTACACGAATTTGAAGGAGATGTCATAGAACTCATAGTATTTCATAGCGACGCTATTTCTGTGTTAATTCGTCAATGTGAGTGCGCGAGGGATGCAGTAAAGAAGGATTAATGCATCGGAAAGGAGATAGTCGTATCCCAAAAGAAAATCCTTTCGTTTCCATAGAAACGATACCCGCTGTAGAAGGAGAATACATAGAACCCATAGTATATCATAGCGGCGCAATTTCTGTGTTAATTCTTTAATTTGAGGGAGCGAGGGATGCAGTAAAGAAGGATTAATGCATCGGAAAGGAGATAGTCGTTTCCCAAAAGAAAATCCTGTCGTTTCCATAGAATCGTTACTCGCTTTAGAAGAAGAATTCATAGAACCCACAGTATTTTATAGCGACTCAATTTCTGCGTTAATTCGTCAATGTGAGGGAGCGAGGGATGCAGTAAGGAAGGAATGGTTCATCGGAAAGGAGATACTCGTATCCCAAAAGAAAATCCTGTCGTTTCCATAGAAACGTTACCCGCTTTCGAAGGAGAAGTCATAGAACCCATAGTATTTCATAGCGACGCAATATCTGTGTTAATTCGTCAATGTGTGGGAGCGAGGAATGCAGTAAAGAAGGATTAATGCATCGGAAAGGAGATAGTCGTATCCCAAAGGAAAATCCTTTCGTTTCCATAGAAACGTTACTCGATTTAGAAGGAGAAGTCATAGAACCCATAGCTTGTCATTGCGCTGCCATTTTTGTGTTAATTCGTCAATGTGAGGGAGCGAGGGATGCAGTAAAGAAGGAATTGTGCATCGGAAAGGAGATAGTCGTATCCCAAAAGAATATCCTGTCTTTTCCATAGAAACGTTACGCGATTTAGAAGGAGAAGTCATAGATCCCACAGTATTTCATAGCTGCGCAATTTCTATGTTAATTCGTCAAAGTGAGTGCGCGAGGAATGTAGTAAAGAAGGAATAGTGCATCGGAAAGGAGATACTCGTATCCCAAAAGGAAATCCTGACGTTTCCATTGAAACGTTACTCGATTCAGAAGGAGATGTCATAGAACCCATAGTATTTCTTAGCGACGCAATGTCTGTGATAATTCGTCAATATGAAGGAGCGATGTATGCAGTAAAGAAGGAATAGTGCATCGGAAACGATATACTCGTATCCCAAAAGGAAATCCTCTCGATTCCATAAAAACGTTACACGATTTAGAAGGAGATGTCATAGAACCCATAGAATTTCATAGCGCCGCAATTTCCGTGTTAATTCGTCAATGTGAGGGAGCGAGGAATGCAGTATAGAAGGAATGGTGCATCGGAAAGGAGATAGTCGTATTGTAACGACAACTGTACATATAATAATTTTTTCTTTTGAATTTAGATAAATTGATGTAAGCAATGTTTTGACCTTCTTTTTCGGTTCGTATCGTTATGTTAAAGAGACTGTGAGCAACTTTTGAAATGAATATTATTATTTATGTTAGATTTCGAGCAATGTGATAATCAAAAGGGAGGTGTATTTAAGGTTAAAACTATTGTAAGATGTGAAAATTGTAATTTAAACGCTTGGTCGATACGTAGGTAATGCATTAGTATATGTGAAGTAGAAAACCTGTGGTGAATACCCTACCTGTAGGGGAGCGGGAAAAGGCGAGCGCGGGAAAACGCACACTGGCGCGGTTCGGCACAACGGGCTCAGTATGACAGTCGGAGGCGAGCAACGGTCGGAGTTGGGCATCAGTCCGAGGAACACGTACTGTACCGAGGAGGCTACCCAGGAAAAGTGGATCCCAATGAGCCTCGGATGAAACGATTCCGACGACTACTTGGCATGGCTTTATTCTGAGGCACAAAATTGGAAAGATTACGACGCTAAGAAGAAGGAAAGTGCCAATGCAGCGAGAGCCTTAGCCGTGCTTGTATGTGTGCCGTGCTGCCCGCTATCTCGCTGCCCGCCAACCGCCGCACCGACTTGCACAGGTCAAACATTTATTTCATCTTTAGAAGTGTATCTGTGTGGACCAGTGTCGAAACTGTTGCTAACTGTTCAATAATAACGTGACTTTTACCAGAATTGCCTTAGCCATTACTTATCCTGATCACTGACCTAGACAGGATCCTTACCTCGTATTGTGCAACCCGAGTATCCTGAACTGAAAGTTTAATGTTAGTGTTAACGAAAATTATCAGCAGATTAATCTATGCAATAAAGAAGTCTAAAGTTCTGTGTGTTATTGCTAATGTTGGTAAAGAACAAAAGTATGACTAAATTGGAAGAGAGGTTTTTTTTTTTTTTTTTTTTGAATTGAGTTAGCGATGTTATTTAATTAATTTGAGACAGAAATAATGACAGTTAAATTATTCAGAAGTATGACAAAAGTGTTAATTTGCCTTAAGTACTAAATAGTTTCAGTATAATGACCATAACAGTTTCAGCCCCCACCCCTTCTCTTGTCTATTCTTTCAAACCTTGAAGTGTACTAATCAGATATGTCCAGTAAAGCTAAATTCTATATTAATCCTAAGTGTAATAGTGTTTTTACATCCGTAATAATGACACTGTGTGTGTACTTTCAAGATTGTAGATGCTAGGGCAATCTATGCCCGATTTCAGTCTGATCAATATACAAAATGTAAACCGTAGTAATCACTGCTGTGTGGTGTTGTGTAAATTTAGCTCGTCCAAATTAGTACAAAAGGAGAAAACGTTAGTTCAGTGGAATTTTAATATCGAACGAATGACGTTCAAAGAATTCAGGCAAAGATTTACGGAAGAATATTGGTCTGAACAAAAGCAGGACCATTTATGGCGCGAGTTTATCATTGCCAAACAGCATGATAACCGGGGCAGAAATTCTTTGAAAGATTTCTGTGAGTATTGGTACCGAAAATTGACACACTTAAGAGGTAGAAGATCAGATTCGGAAATTATCTGGGAGCTATATAAAAAGCTTCCGGAGGATTCAAAGAGGTATGTAGGAAGCAATCATCGTAGCTTCCAAGCATTTGTAGAAAGGGTCGAAGACGAAGACCATTGGCGCGCAAGTCGTGCCAATTATCAAAACTCTGGTAACCATAATAACCGACACAATGACGAACGAAACGACGGCGATGGATTTCGCGTCAATGTAATACAAAGAGGAAGAGGACGAGGAAGAGGAAGAGGCAGAGGAAATTATTCAGGTCGCGGTAGAGGGTATACCGCGCAAAATAATAACGACGCGGGAAACTAATTTCCGCAAACGTTGCGGGCCAAACGGAAGCGGACGATACCAACCGGCACCGATTTAAGAAAAGATACCGGACCGACCGTAATGTAATGAAACAGGTTAGGGACAGACATGGAACGACGCAAAGTGTTGTGGCGAAACAAGCGTCAGGTGCGAGCCAGAATGAGTCATCTCTGCCGCACAGAGCGCTACTTGTTAACAGGCGAGTGGAGCATCAGAGGGCAACGGCCCAGCCTAGCAGAACATCTGTTCGGAAAGAAGCCGCTAGCAATACGGCAGCAGTAGGTACGAACATAGCCGTCAGAGCTAATGAAAATTTTACGAGTGATAATTCCGTGGCAAAGGAAACAATAAATGAAACTGTGAATACACAGAGAGGTGAGGTTAGCAGTGTTTGGAATGAGATAAAAGGTGAGGATGAATTAGCAGAAGTAACTGATTGGCGTGTGCAGATCGATGATCTGTACAAGGGCCTAAAGCAATGTGAGTGGGAGGATTTTAAGAAGGAGGATGAGGCGAAGAAATTAGTTGGTGGAAAGAGAGATAGTAGGGACGTCCATAAAGTGACGTGGCCCAAATTTGAAGAGGGGAGAATAAATAGCGCCGCGCAAAGTACGCGTGCTGCCGATAGGAGGAAGGTTAATGATAAGAAGGATTTGGAGGATGAAATCCTCAGCATTGACGAAGAAATAACTTCTGCTAACAGTCCGCCAATAGTACGAGCTGCTACCGAGAGGCACCGTGGAGAAGGGGCAGATGATTACCTGAAAGTAATTAAAGTCCACGAGAATTACACCGAATATGAAGTCACAGTGGATGTGAATAAAGCTGAGGATGTGGCCGTTTTGCCAAAAGAGGAGATTGAATTAAAATCCAAGCCTGACGACAATACAGAGGAAGAACTTAGTGCCTGTCTCAGAAAAGCTTTTATGTTAGAACCTGATAGCGATCCAGAATGGTCGGATTCCGACGATAGTTCAGATGATGAAAGATACGCAAATACAGACGAAAATGAATGTACTAATTCTCCCTATTGTGCAAAAGTAGCGTACTTAAGTGAATCTGATGTTGAGGAAGAGAGTATTGATGACTCTAGTGAAGATGAATTTTCAGGTGTAGAGGAAAATGAATATACTTTTACTGAAAGAGGGTATGAGAAAATCAGTGAAAATAATAGGGATGCAGTTAATTGCGAAATTGTACCTAACGATGACGAAGTTTCAAAACAGAATCCAGACGTTGAAACAGAACAAAGAAAGAAAGAACCACCTGACGACTCAGTGTTTATTTTGCGAAGAGTTCAAGTAAGCAAAGACTTTGAACTCCAGAGGCCTAATAAGCCACCAGACTTAAGTGACTGTTTTATGAACCAGAAAAGACTGCCTTGTTAATAAAGAGACTGGGGGCAGGGTGCTGTATTTGTATATATTATTATTATTATTATTATTATATATGACTTTATTATTACTGTAACTCAGTGTTATCCGAAAGTGAATTATTGTTTTGTTGAATTAGAGCCTGGGGCAGATTTATATCGGATTTTGAGAGTGTCATGAACACATTACATCATGAAACTACAGGATTTCCACTGGAAGAGATTTTGTTAGGTAGAAGTAGTAAAAGTTTAATTGAAGAAAAACTAGAGTTTCCACCTTGTACAAGTTTGGGATTGGATCAAAAGAAAGAATTGGTGATAAAAAGGGCAAAGCAAAAAGCTGAATCTAGATCTAAAAGACACAATAAAAATTTAAAGGTTTCAAAATTTAAAATTGGAGATTATGTTCTTTTAAAAACCCACGAAACGTCTAGTGAACTAAACCATGAAACTTCAAAATTTAAATATATTTACAATGGACGATATATAATACAGAACATTCCACACAACAATGCTTACTACCTGATCTACCCAAAATCCAAAAGACCTTTAGGTGTAAGAAATATTGTGGACCTGAAACTGTATGTTCCTAGGAACGAGTAATTGTGCTGTATCTTATGCTGAACCCAAGTTTTTCTAAATGTAACTAATCTTTGTAAATGTCTGTATACCCTTGAAAGTGTGCTAATGTAGTTATGTGAGTTTCAGATTACCAATTGTACTGTAACTGTAAAAATGTATGGAGAAAAGGACTGAAAAGAAAGGAAAAATGCTATCAGCCAGATAAAGTGACAGTTAAATTATTCAGAAGTATGACAAAAGTGTTAATATTGCCTTAAGTACTTAATAGTTTCAGTATAATGACCATAACAGTTTCAGCCCCCCCCCCCCCCTTCTCTTGTCCATTCTTTCAAACCTTGAAGTGTACTGATCAGATTTGTCCAGTAAAGCTAAATTCTATATTAATCATAAGTGTTTTAGTATTTTTACATCCGTAATAATGACATTGTGTGTGTACTTTCAAGATTGTAGATGCTAGGGCAATCTATGCCCGATTTCAGTCAGATCAATATACAAAATGTAGTCCGTAGTAATCATTGCTGTGTGGTGTTGTGTAAATTTAGCTCGTCCAAATTAGTACAAAAGGAAAAAACTTTAGTTCAGTGGATTTTTCCGGTTTCAAACTTTGCCATATAACGCAACGTTACTACGTGTTATTAGGCTTGTACATGCACCCACTTGTACGAGGAAAAACTCTCTCATTGCCTAATTAGTCTGGCGACCGAATTATTAATTATAGGTAGCATCTACTGTGTGTACTTCTTGTCCATGCGAAAGAGTAATCATACTTTGCTTTTGCTTGATGCATCACTGTAGTTATTGACTGAGCACAAGTCCGATCCTGCTTCTAATAGGTACACGCGGTCAACTTATGTACTAAAATCCTTGTTTATAAGGTGCAGCCCGTGAACTTATTACAGTACAGGCTTTATAGAGCTAACGTACGTCCGAGCAGGGCGGAAGTGTTACAGTATCCCAAAAAAAAAATCCTGTCGTTTCCATAGAAACGTTACGCGATTTAGAAGGAGATGTCATAGATCCCATAGTATTCCATAGCGACGCAATTTCTGTCTTAATTCGCCAATGTGAGGGCGCGAAGAAAGCAGTAAAGAAGGAATAGTGCATCGGAAAGAGATACTCGTATCCCAAAAGAAAATCCTGTCGTTACCATAGAAACGTTGCTCGATTTAGAAGGAGAAGTCATAGAACCCATAGTTTTTCATAGCGACGCAATATCTGTGTTAATTCGTCAATGTGAGGGAGCGAGGGATGCTGTAAAGAAGGAATAGTGCATCGGAAACGAGATAGTCGTATCCCAAAAGAAAATCCTGTCGTTTCCATAGAAACGTTACTCGATTTAGAAGGAGAAGTCATAGAACACATAGTATTTCATAGCGACGCAATTTCTGCGTTAATTCGACAATGTGAGGGAGGGAGGGGTGTAGTAAAGAACGAATAGTGCATCGGAAAGGACATACTCGTATCCTAAAAGAAAATCGTGTCGTTTCCATAGAAACGTTACCCACTTTAGAAGGAGAAGTCATAGAAGCCATAGGATTTCATAGCAGCGCAATATCTGTGTTAATTCATCAAGGTGAGGGAGCGAGGGATGCAGTAAAGTAGGAATAGTGCAAAGGAAAGGAGATAGTCGTAACACAAAAGAAAATCCTCTCGTTTCCATAGAAACATTACACGATTTAGAAGGAGAAGTCATAGAACCCATTGTATTTCACAGCGACGCAATTTCTGTCCTAATTCGTCAATGTGAGTGAGCGAGGAATGCTGCAAAGAAGTAATAGTGGATTGGGAAAGAGATTCTCGTATCTTAAAAGTAAATCCTGTCGTTTCCATAGAAACGCTACTCGATTTAGAAGAAGAGGTCATAAAACCCATAGTTTTTCATAGCGACGCAATTTCTGTGTAAATTCGTCAATGTGAGGGAGCAAGGGATGCAGTAAAGAAGGAATAGTGCATCGGAACGGAGATAGTCGTATCCCAAAAGAACATCCTGCCTTTTGCATAGAAACGTTACTCGATTTAGAAGGAGAAGTCATAGACCCCACAGTATTTCATAGCTACGCAATTTCTGTGTTAATTCGGCAATGTGAGTGCGTGAGGAATGCAGTAAAGGAGGAATAGTGCATCGGAAAGGAGATACTCGTATCCCAAAAGAAAAGCCTGTCGTTTCCATAGAAACGTTACTCGACTCAGAAAAAGATGTCATAGAACCCATAGTATTTCATAGCAACGCAATGTCTGTGGTTATTCGTCAATGTGAAGGAGCGAGGTACGCAGTAAAGAAGGATTAGTGCATCGGAAAGGAAATATTCGTATCCGAAAATAAAATCCTGTCGTTTCCATAAAAGCGTTTCACGATTTATAAGGAGATGTCATAGAACCCATAGTATTTCATAGCGCCGCAATTTCTGTGTTATTTTGTCAATGTGTGGGAGCGAGGGATGCAGTAAAGAAGGAATAGTGCATCGGAAAGGAGATAGTCGTATCCCAAAGGAAAATCCGGCCGTTTCCATAGAAGCGTTGCACGATTTAGAAGGAGAAGTAATAGAACACATAGTAATTCATAGCGACGCAATTTCTGTGTTAATTCGTCAATGTGTGGGAGCGAGGTATGCAGTAAAGAAGGAATAGTGCACCGGAACAGAGATAGTCGTATCCCAAAAGGAAAACCTGTCGTTTCGATAGAAACGTTTCTTGATTTAGAAGGAGAAGTCTTAGAACCCATAGTATTTCACAGCGACGCAATGTCAGTGTTAATTCGTTAATGTGAGGAAGCGAGGGATGCAGTAAACAAGGAATCGTGCATCGTAATGGAGATCGTCGAATCCCAAAAGAAAATCCTGTCGTTTCCATAGTAACGTTACTCGATTTGGGAGGAGAATCCATGGAACCCATAGTATTTCATAGCGCCGCAATTTCAGTGTTGATTCGTCAATGTGAGGGAGCGAGGGATGCAGTAAAGAAGGAATAGTGCATCGGAAAGGACATACTCGTATCCCAAAAAGAATCCTGCCGTTTCCATACAAACATCACTCGATTTAGAAGGAGATGTCATAGAAAGCATAGTATTTCATAGCGACACAATTTCAGTGTTAATTTGTTAATGTGAGGAAGCGAGGGACGCAGTAAAGAAGGAATAGTGCATTGTATAGGAGATAGTCGAATCCCAAAATAAAATACTGTCGCTTCCATAGAACCGTTACTCGATTTAGAAGGAGATGTCATAGAACACTTTGTATTTCATTACGACGCAATTTCTGTGATAATTCGTCAATGAGAGGGAGGGATGGATTCAGTAAAGAAGGAATAGTGCATCGGAAAGGAGATACTCGTATCCCAAAAAGAATCCTGCCGTTTCCGTAGAAACATCACTCGATTTAGAAGGAGATGTCATAGAAAGCATAGTATTTCATAGCGACACAATTTCTGTGTTAATTCGTTAATGTGAGGGAGAGAGGGATGCAGTAAAGAAGGAATAGTGCTTCGGAAAGGAGATACTCGCATCCCAAAAGAAAATTCTGTCGTTTCCATACAAACGTTAGTCGATTCAGAAGGAAAAGTCATAGGCCTTTGTAGTATTTCATAGCCACGCGATATCTGTGTTAATTCGTCAATGTGAGGGAGCGAGGGATGCAGTAAAGAAAGAATAGTGCATCGTAAGGGAGAAACTCGTATCCCAAGAGAAAACACAGTCGTTTCCTTAGAAACGTTTCTGGATTTAGAAGGAGAAGTCTTAGGACCCATCGTATTTCATAGCGACGCAATTTCAGTATTAATTCGTTAATGTGAGAAGCAAGGGATACAGTAAACAAGGAATCGTGCATCGTAATGGAGATTGTCGTATCCCAAAACAAAATCCTGTCGTTTCCATATTACCGTTACTCGATTTTGAACGAGATGTCATAGTGCCCATATTATTTCATAGCGACGCAATTTCTGTGTAAATTCGTCAATGTGAGGGAGCGAGGGATGATGTAAAGAAGGAATAGTGCATCGGAAAGGAGTAACTCGTATCCCAAAAGAAAACCCTGCCGTTTCCACAGAAACATTACTCGATTTAGAAGGAGATGTCATAGAACCCACAGTATTTCATAGCGACGAAATTTCTGTGTTAATTCGTCAATGTGAGGTAGCGAGGGATGCAGTAAAGAAGGAATAGTGCATCGGAAAGAAGATAGTCGTTTCCCAAAAGAAAATCCTGTCGTTTCCATAGAAACGTTACTCGAATTTGAAGGAGATGTCATAAAACCCATAGTATTTCATAGCGACGCAATTTCTGTGTTAATTCGTCAATGTGAGGGAGCGAGGGTTGCAGTAATGAAGGAATAGTGCATCGTAAAGGAGATACTCGTATCCCAAAAGTAAATACAGTCGTTTCCTTAGAAACGTTACAGGATATAGAAGGAGAAGTCTTAGAACCCATAGTATTATATAGCGACGCAATATCAGTGTTAATTCGTTATTTGTGAGGAAGCGAGGAATGCAGTAAACAAGGAATCGTGCGTTGTATAGGAGATAGTCGCATCCCAAAATAAAATACTGTCGTTTCCATAGAAACGTTACTCGATTTAGGAGGAGATGTCATAGAAAACATTGTATTTCATTACGACGCAATTTCTGTGTTAATTCGTCAATGAGAGGGGGGGATGGATTCAGTAAAGAAGGAATAGTGCATCGGAAAGGAGATACTCGTATCCCAAAAGAAAATCCTGTCGTTTCCATACAAACGTTAGTCGATTTAGATGGAAAAGTCATAGGCCTTTATAGTATTTCATAGCGCCGCAATTTTTGTGTTAATTCGTCAATGTGAGGGAGTGAGGGATGCAGTAAAGAAGGAATAGTGCATCGGAGAGGAGATACTCGTATCCCAAAAGAAAATCCAGCCGTTTCCATAGAAATGTTACTCGATTTAGATGGAGGTGTCATAGAACACATAGTATATCATAGCTACGAAATTTCTGTGTTAATTCGTCAATGTGCGGGAGCTAGGGATGCAGTAAAGTAAGAATGGTGCATCGGAAAGGAGATACTCGTGTCCCAAAAGAAAATACAGTCTTTTCCATATAAACGTTACTCGATTTAGAAGGAGAAGTCATAGAACACATAGTATATCATAGGGACGCAATTTCTGTGTTTATTCGCTAATGTGAGGAAGCGAGGGATGCAGTAAAGAAGGAATAGTGCATCGTGAAGGAGATAGTGGTATCCCAAAAGGAAATCCTGTCGTTTCCATAGAATCGTTACTCAATTTGGAATGAGAAGCCATAGAACCCATAGTATTCCATAGCGCCGCAATTTCTGTGTTAATTCGGCAAAGTGAGGGAGCGAGGGATGCCGTAAAGAAGGGATAGTGCATCGGAAAGGAGATAGTCGTAACACAAAAGAAAATCCTCTCCTTTCCATAAAAACGTCGCACGATTTAGAAGGAATTGTCATAGAACCCATTGTATTTCATAGCGCCGCAATTTCTGTGTTAATTCGTCAATGTGAGGGAGCGAGGGATGCAGTAAAGCAGGAATAGTGCATCGGAAAGGAGATAGTCGTAACACAAAAGAAAATCCTCTCGTTTCCATAGAAACATTACACGATTTAGAAGGAGAAGTCATAGAACACATTGTATTTCATAGCGACGCAATTTCTGTCCTAATTCGTCAATGTGAGTGAGCGAGGAATGCAGTAAAGAAGGAATAGTGCATCGGGAAAGAGATACTCGAATCTTTAAAGTAAATCCTGTCGTTTCCATAGAAACGTAACTCGATTTAGTAGGAGAGGTTATAGAACACATTGTATTTCATTACGACGCAATTCCTGTGTTAATTCGTCAATGAGAGGGGGGGGGGGATGGATTCAGTAAAGAAGGAATAGTGCATCGGAATGGAGATACTCGTATCCCAAAAGAAAATCCTGTCGTTTCCATACAAACGTTAGTCGATTTAGAAGGAGAACTCACGGAACACGTAGTACTTCATAGCGACGCAATTTCTGTGTTAATTCGTCAATGTGAGGGGGGGATGGATTCAGTAAAGGAGGAATAGTGCATCAGAAAGGTGATACTCGTATCCCAAAAAGAATCCTGCTGTTTCCATAGAAACATCTTTCGATATAGACGGAGATGTCATAGAAAGCATAGTATTTCATAGCGACACAATTTCTGTGTTAATTCGTTAATGTGATTGAGCGAGGGATGCAGTAAAGAAGGAATAGTGCATCGGAAAGGAGATACTCGTATCCCAAAAAAGAATCCTGACGTTTCCATACAAACGTTAGTCGATTTAGAAGGAAAAGTCATAGACCTCATAGTATTTCATAGCGACGCAATTTCTGTGTTAATTCGTCAATGTGAGGGAGCGAGGGATACAGTAAAGAAGGAATAGTGCATCGGAAAGGAGATACTCGTATCCCGAGAGAAAATCCTGTTGTTTCTATAGAAACGTCACTCGATTTTGAAGGGGAAGTCATAGAGCCAATAGTATGTCATAGCGATGCAATTTCTGTGTTAATTCGTCAATGTGAGGGAGCGAGGGATGAAGTTAAGAAGGAATAGTGCATCGGAAAGGAGATACTCGTATCCCAAAAGAAAATCCTGTCGTTTCCATAGAAACGTTACTCGATTTAGATGGAGATGTCATAGAAACATATTTATACCATAGCGACGCAATTTCTGTGTCAGTTCATCAATGTGAGGGAGCGAGGGATGCAGTAAAGAAGGAATATTGCATCGGAAAGGAGATACTCGTATCCCAAAAGAAAATCCTGTCGTTTCCATACAAACGTTAATCGATTTAGAAGGAATAGTCATAGAACACATGGTATTTCATAGCGTCGCAATATCTGTGTTAATTCGTGAATGTGAGGGAGCGAGGGTTGCAGTAAAGAATGAATAGTGCATCGTGAAGGAGATAGTCGAATCCCAAAATAAATCCTGTCGTTTCCATAGAAACGTTAGTCAATTTAGAATGAGGAGCCGTAGAACCCATTGTATTTCATAGCGACGCAATTTCTGTGTTAATTCGTCAATGTGAGGGTGAGAGGGATGCAGAAAAGAAGTAATAGTGCAACGGAAAGGAGATCGTCGTATCCCAAATGAAAATCCTGTCGTTTCCATAGAAACGTTACCGGCTTCAGAAGGAGAAGTAATAGATCCCATAAAATTTCATAGCGACGCAATCTCTGTGTTAATTCGTCAACGTGAGGTCGCGAGGAATGCAGTAAAGAAGGAATAATGCATCGTAAAGGAGATACTCGTATCCCAAAAGGAAATTCAGTCGTTTCCATAGAAACGTTACTCGATTTAGAAGGAGAAGTCTTAGAACCCATAGTATTTGATAACGACGCAATTTCAGTGTTAATTCGTTAATGTAGGGATGTGAAGGGTACAGTAAACAAGGAATAGTGCATCGTAATGGAGATAGTCCAATTACAAAACAAAATCATTTCATTTCTATAGTAACGTTCCTCGATTCAGAAGGAGAAGTCATAGAACAAATTGTAATACATAGCGACGCAATTTCTGAGTTAATTCGTCAATGTGAGGGAGCGAGGGATGCAGTAAAGAAGGAATAGTGCATCGGAAAGGAGATAGTCGTATCCCAAAATAAAATCCAGTCGTTTCCATAGACACGTTACTCGATTTAGAAGGAGAAGCCATAGAACTCGTTAGTATACCATGGCGACGCAATTTCAGTGTTAATTCGTCAATGTGAGGGAGCGAGGGATGCAGGAAAGAAGGAATTGTGCATCGGAAAGGAGATAGTCGTATCCCAAAGGAAAATCCAGGCGTTTCCATAGAAATGTTACAGGATTTAGAAAGAGATGTCACAGAACACATAGCATTTCATAGCGACGCAATTTCTGTGTTAATTCGTCAATGTGAGGGACCGAGGGATGCAGACAAGAAGGAATAGTGCATCGGAACGAAGATGTATCCCAAAAGAAAATCCTGTCGTTTCCGTAGAAACGTTACTCGATTTAGAAGGAGAAGTTGCAGAACCCATACTATTTCATAGCGACGCAATTACTGTGTTAATACGTCAATGTGAGGGAGCGAGGGATGCAGTAAAGAACAAATAGTGCATCGGAACGGTGATAGTCGCATGCCAAAAGAAAATCCTGTCGTTTCCATAGAAAAGTAATTCGACTCAGAAGGAGAAGTCATAGAACCCATAGTAATTCATAGCGACACAATTTCTGTGTTAATTCGTCAATGTGAGGGCGCGAAGAATGCAGTAAAGAAGGAATAGTGCATCGGAAAGGAGATACTCCTAACCCAAAAGAAAATCCTGTCGTTTCCATAGAAACGTTACTCGATTTAGAAGGAGATGCCATAGAACCCATAGTATTTCATAGCGACGCAGTATCTGTGTTACCTCGTCAATGTCAAGGAGCGAGGTATGCAGTAAAGAAGGAATAGCGCATCGGAGAGGAGATAGTCGTATCCCAAAAGTAAATACTGTCGCTTCCACAAAAACGGTACACGATTTAGAAGGAGATGTCATAGAACCCATTGTATTTCATAGCGCCGCAATTTCTGTGTTAATTCGTCAATCTGAGGGAGCGACGGATGCAGTAAAGATGGATTAGTGCATCGGAAAGGAGATACTCGTATCTCAAAAGAAACCCCTTTCGTTTCCATTGAAACGTTATTCAATTTAGAGGGAGGTGTCATAGAACCAATAGTATTTCATAGCGACGCAATTTCTGTGTTAATTCGTCAATGGGAGGGAGCGAGGGATACAGTAAAGAAGGAATCGTGCATCGGATCGGTGATACACGTATCCCAAAAGAAAATCCTGTCGTTTCCATAGAAACGTTACTCGATTTAGAAGGAGATGTCATAGAACCAATTTTATATCATAGCGACGCAATTTCTGTGTTAATTCGTCAGTGTGAGGGAGCGAGGTATGCAGTGAAGAAGGAATAGTGCATCGGAAGGGAGATACTCGTATGCCAAAAGAAATCACGCCGTTTCCACACAAACATTACTTGATTTACAAGAAGATGTCATAGAACACATAGTATATTATAGCGACATAGTTTCTGTGTTAATTCGTCAATGTGAGGGAGCGAGGGATGCAGTAAAGAAGGAACAGTGCATCGGAAAGGAGATACTCGTATCCCAAAAGAAAATCCTGTCGTTTCCATACAAACGTTACTCGATTTAGAAGGAATAGTCAAAGAACACATGGTATTTCATAGCGTCGCAATATCTGTGTTAATTCGTCAATGTGAGGGAGCGAGGGATGCAGTAAAGAAGGAATAATGCATCGTAAAGGAGATAGTCGAATCCCAAAATTAAATCCTGTCGTTTCCATAGCAACGTTAGTCAATTTAGAATGAGAAGCCATAGAATCCATAGTATTTCAGAGCGACGCAATTTCTGTGTTAATTCGTCAATGTGAGGGAGTGAGGGATGCAGTAAAGAAGTAATATGCAACGGAAAGCAGATCGTCGTATCCCAAAAGAAAATCCTGTCGTTTCCATAGAAACGTTACCGGCCTCAGAGGGAGAAGTAATAGATCCCATACAATCTCATAGCGACGCAATCTCTGTGTTAATTCGTCAACGTGAGGTCGCGAGGAATGCAGTAAAGAAGGAATAATGCATCGGAAAGGAGATACTCGTATCCCAAAAGAAAATCCTGCCTTTCCATTGAAACATTACTCAATTTAGAAGCATATGTCATAGAACCCATAGTATGTCATAGCGACGCAAATTCTGTTTTAATTCGTCAATGTGAGGGAGCGAGGGATACTGTAAAAATGGAATAGTGCATCGGAAAGGAGAAACTCGTATCCCAAAAGAAAAACATGTCGTTTCCATAGAAACGTTACTCGCATTAGAAGGAGAAGTTATAGAACCCATAGTATTTCGTAGCGACGCAATTTCTGAGTTAGTATCTCAATGTGAGGGAGCAAGGGATGCAGTAAGGAAGGAATAGTGCATCGGAATGGAGATACTCGTATACCAAAAGAAAATCCTGTCGTGTCCATAGAAACGTTACTCGATTTAGAAGGAGATGTCATAGAACACATAGTACTTCATAGCGACGCAATTTCTGTGTTAATTCGTCAATGTGAGGGAGCGAGGGATGCAGTACAGAAGGAATAGTGCATCGTAAAGCAGATAGTCGTATCCGAAAAGAAAATCCTTTCGATTCTATAGAAACGTTACTCGATTTAGAAGGAGAAGTCATAGAACTCATAATATTTCATAGCGACGCAATTTCTGTGTTAATTCGTCAATGTGGGGGAGCGAGGGATGCAGTAAAGAAGTGCATCGGAAAGGAGATACACATATCCCACAAGAAAATTCTGCCGTTTTTAAGGAAACATTACTCGATTTGGAAGGAGAAGTCATAGAACCCATAGTAATTCATAGCGACGCAATTTCTGTGTTAATTCGTCAATGTGAGGGAGCGAGGTATGCAATATAGAAGGAATAGTGCATCGGAAAGGAGATAGTCATATCCCAAAAGAAAATCATGGCGTTTCCATAGAATCGTAACTCGATTTAGAAGGGGAAGTCATAGAACCTATAGTATTTCATAGCGGCCCAATTACAGTGTTAATTCGTCATTGTGAGACAGCGAGGGATGCAGTAAAGAAGGAATAGTGCATCGGAAAAAATTTAGTCTTATCCCAATAGGAAATTCTGTCGTTTCCACAGCAACATTATTGGATTTAGAAGGAGAAGTCATAGAACCCATAGTATTTCTCAGTGAAGTAATTTATGTGTTAATTCGTCAGTGTGAGGGAGCGAGGAATGCTGTAAAGAAGGAATAGTGCATCGGAAAGGAGTTACTCGTATACCAAAATAAAATACAGTCGTTTCCATAGAAACGTTACTCGATTTAGAATGGGAAGTCATAGAACCCATACTATTTCATAGCGACGCAATTTCTGTGTTAAATCGTCAACGTGACGGCGCGAGGAATGCAGTAAGGAAGGAATAATGCATCGGAAAGGAGATACTCGTTTCCTAAAAGAAATTCCTGTCGTTTTCATAGAAACATTACTCAACTTAGAAGGAGATGTCATAGAACCCATAGTATTTCATAGCGATGCGATTTCTGTTCTAATTCGTCAATGTGAGAGGGCGAGAGATGCTGTAAAGAAGGAACAGTGCATCGGAATGGAGATACTCGTATCCCAAAAGAATATCCTTTCGCTTCCATAGAAAAGTTAATCGATTTAGAAGGACAAGTCATAGAACTAATAGTTTTTCATAGCGACGCAATTTCTGAGTTAATTCGTCAATGTGAGGGAGCGAGGGATGCAGTAAAGAAGGAATAGAGCATCGTAAAGGAGATAGTCGTATCCCAAAAGGAAATTGTGTCGTTTCCGTAGATACGTTACCCGCTTTAGAAGGAGAGGTCATTGAACCCATAGTATTTCATAGCGACTCAATTTCAACGTTAATTCGTCAATGTGAGGGAGCGAGGGATGCAGTAAAGAAGGATTAGTGCATCGGAAATTAGATAGTCGTATCCCAAAAGAAAATACTGTCAATTCTATAGAAACGTTACTCGATTTAGAAGGCGAAGTCATAGAACACATTGTTTCTCATAGCGGCGCAATTTCTGTGTTAATTCGTCATTGTGAGGGAGCGAAGGATGCAGTAAAGAAGGAATAGTGCATCGGAAAGGAGATACTCGTATCCCAAGAGAAAATACAGTCTTTTCCATAGAAACGTTACTCGATTTTGAAGGAGAAGTCGTAGAACCCATAGTATTTCATACCGCCGCAATTTCAGTGTTAATTCGTTAATGTGAGGAAGCGAGGGATGCAGTAAAGAAGGATTAGTGCATCGTAAAGTAGATAGTCGTATACCAAAAGATAATCCTGTCGTTTCCATAGAAACGTTCACGATTTAGAAGGAGAAGTTATAGAACCCATAGTATTTCATGGCGACGCAATATCTGTGTTAATTCATCAATTTGAGACAGCGAGGGATGCAGTAAAGAAGTAATAGTGCATCGGAAAGGAGATAGTCGTATCCCAAATGATAAACCTGTGGTTTCAGTAGAAACGTTGCTCGATTTAGCAGCAGACATAGAACACATTGTATTTCATAGCGACGCAATTTCTTTGTTAATTCGTCAATGTGAGCGAGCGAGGGATGCAGTAAAGTTGGAATATTGTATCGGAAAGGAGATACTCGTATCCCAAAAGAAAATCCTGCTGTTTCCATAGAAACATTACTCGATTTAGGAGGACATGTCATAGAATCCATACTATTTCATAGCAACGCAATTTCTGTGTTCATTCGTCAATGTGAGGGAGCGAGGGATGCAGTATAGAAGGAATAGTGCATCGGAAAGGAGATAGTCTTATCCCAAAAGAAAATCATGACGTTTCCATAGCAACATTACTCGATTTAGAAGAGGAAGTCATAGTACGTAAGGTATTTCATAGGGGCGCAATTTCTGTGTTAATTCGTCAGTGTGAGGGATCGAGGGATGAAGTAAAGAAGGAATAGTGCATCGGAAAGGAGGTAGTCGTATCCCAAAAGAAAATCCAGTTGTTTCCATTGAAACGTTACTTGATTTAGAAGGAGTTGTCATGGAACCCATAGTATATAGTAGCGACGCGATTTCTGTGTTAATTCGTCACTGTGAGGGAACGGGGAATGCAGTAAAGAAGGAATAGTGCATCGGAAAGGTGGCAGTCGTATCCCAAAAGAAAATCTAGTCGTTTCCATAGAAACGTTACTCGATTTAGTAGAAGATGTCATAGAACACATAGTAATTAATAGCGACGCAAATTCTGTGTTAATTTGTCAATGTGTGGGAGCGAGGGATGCAGTAATGAAGGAATAGTGCATCGGAAAGGAGATACTCGGACACCAAAAGAAAATCCTGCCGTTTCCATATAAACATTACTCGATTCTAAGGAGATGGCATAGAGCCCATGGTATTTCATAGCGACGCTATTTCTGTGTTCATTCGTGAAAGTGAGGGAGCGAGGGATGCAGTAAAGAAGGAATAGTGCATCGGAAATTAGATAGTCGTACCCCAAAAGAAAATCCTGTCGAGTCTATAGTAACGTTGTACGATTTAGAAGGAGAAGTCATAGAACCCATAGTATTTCATAGCGGCGCAATTTCTGTGTTAATTCGTCATTGGGAAGGAGCGAGGGATGCAGTAAAGAAGGCATAGTGCATAGGAAAGGAGATACTCGTAACCCAATAGAAAATCCTGTCGTTTCCATAGCAACTTTACTCGATTTAGAAGGAGATGTCATAGAACACATAGTATTTCATAGCGACGCAATTTTTGTGTTAATTCTTTAATGTGAGGAATTGAGGGATGCAGTAATGAAAGAATAGTGCATCGTAAAGTAGATAGTCGTATACCAAAAGATAATCCAGTCGTTTCCATAGAAACGTTACTCGATTTAGAAGGAGATGTAATAGAACCCATAGTACTTCATAGGGACGCAACGTCTGAGTTCTTCGTCAATGTGAGGCAGCGAGGTATGCAGTAAAGAAGGAATAGTGCATCGTAAAAGAGATAGTCGTATCCCAAAAGGATATCCAGTCGTTTCCATAGAAACGTTACTCGATTTAGAAGGAGATGTCATAGAACACATAGTATTTCATAGCGACGCAATTTTTGTGTTAATTCGTCAATGTGAAGGAGCGAGGTACGCATTAAAGAAGGAATAATGCATCGGAAGGGAGATACTCGTATCCCAAAAGAAAATCCTGTTGTTCCCACAGAAGCGTCACTCGTTTTAGAAGGAGATGTCATAGAACCAATTGTATTTCATAGCGCCGCAATATCTGTGTTAATTCGTCAATGTGAGGGAGCGAGGGATGCAGTATAGAAGGAATAGTGCATCGTAAAGGAGATAGTCGTATCCCAAAAGAAAATCCAGTCGTTTCCGTTGAAACGTTGCCTGATTAAGAAGGAGTTGTCATAGAACCCATAGTATTTCGTAGCGACGCAATTTCTGGGAGGAGGAGGAGAATAGAGTTTAACGTCCCGTCGACAAAGAGGTCATGAGAGACGGAGCGCAAGCTTGGGTGAGGGAAGGATGGGGAAGGAAATCGGCCGAGCCCTTTCAAAGGAACCATCGCGGCATTTGCCTGAATTGATTTAGGGAAATCACGGAAAACGTAAATCAGGATGGAGGGAGACGGGATTGATCCGTCGTCCTCCCGAGTGCGAGTCCAGTGTGCTAACCACTGCGCCACCTCTCTCGGCGACGCAATTTCTGTGTTAATTCGTCAAAGTGAGGGAGCGAGGGATGCTGTAAAGAAGGAATAGTGCATCGGAAAGGTGATACTCGTATCCCAAAAGAAAATCCTGCCGTTTCCATAGAAACATTACTCGATTCTAAGGAGGTGTCATAGAGCCCATGGTATTTCATAGCGACGCAATTTCTGTGTTAATTCGTCAATGTGAGGGAGCGAGGGATGCAGTAAAAAAGGAATAGAGCATCGGAAATAAGACAGTTGTATCCCCCAAAAAAATCCTATCGTTTCTATAGAAACGTAGCTCGATTTAGAAGGAGAGGGAATTAAACCCATAGCATTTCATAGCGACGCAATTTCTGTGTTACTTCGACAATGTGAGGGAGCGAGGGATGCTGTGAAGAAGGAATAGTGCATCGGAAAGGTGATACTCGTATCCCAAAAGAAAATCATGCCGTTACCATAGAAACATTACTCGATTATAAGGAGATGCCATGGAGCACATAGTATTTCATAGCGACGCTATTTATGTGTTCATTCGTCATCGTGAGGGAGCGAGGGATACAATAAAGAAGGAAAAGTGCATCAGAAAGGAGATAGTCGTATCCCAAAAGAAAATCCTGTCGTTTCCATAAAAACGTTACACGATTTCGAAGGAGATGTCATATAACCCATAGTGTATCATAGCGACGCAATTTCTGTGTTAATTCGACAATGTGAAGGAGTGAGGTATGCATTAAAGAAGGAATAGTGCATCGGAACGCAGAAACTCGTATCCCAAAAGAAAATCCTGTCGTTTTCATAAGAACGTTACTCGATTTAGAACGAGATGTCATGGAACCCATGGTACTTAATAGCGACGTAATTTCTGTATTAGTTCGTCAATGTGAGGGAGCGAGGGATGCAGTAAAGAAGGAATAATGCATCTTAAAGGAGATACTCACATCCCAAAAGAAAATCCTGTCGTTTCCATTGATAAGTTACTCGATTTAGAACGAGATGTCATAGAACTCATAGTACTTCATAGCGACGCAATTTCTGTGTTAATTCGTCAATGAGAGGCAGCGAGGGATGCAGTAAAGCAGGAATAGGACATTGTAAAGGCGATAGTCGTATCCCAAAAGGAAATCCAGTCGTTTCCATAGAAAGGTTACGCGATTTAGTAGAAGAAGTCATAGAACAAATAGTTTTCATAGCGACGTAATTTTTGTGTTTATTCGTCAATGTGAGGGAGCGAGGGATTCAGTAAAGAAGGAATAGTGCATCGGAATCGTGATACTCGTATCCCAAAAGAAAATTCTGCCGTTTCCTTAGAAACATTACTCGATTTAGAAGGAGATGTCTTAGAACATACAGTATTTCATAGGACGCAATTTCTGTGTTAATTCGTCAATGAGAGGGATCGAGGGATGCTGTAAACTAGGAATAGCGCGTCGGAAAGGCGATAGTCGTATTCCATAATAAAATAGAGTCTTTTCCATAGAAACGTAACTCGATTTCGAAGGAGAAGTCGTAGAACCCATAGTATTACATAGCGACGCAATTTTAGTGTTAATTCGATAATGTGTGGAAGCGAGGGATGCAGTAAAGAAGGAATAGTGCATCGTAAAGTACATAGTCGTATACCAAAAGATAATCCGGTCGTTACCATAGAAACGTTACTCGATTTGGAGGGAGATGTCATAGAACCCATAGTATATCGTAGCGACGCAATTTCTGTGTTAATTCGTCAATGTGATGGAGCGAGGGATGCAGTAAAGAAGTAATAGTGCATCGGATAGGAGACAGTCGTATCCCAAAGGAGAATCCTCTCGTTTCCATAGAAACGTAACTCGATTTAGTAGAAGAAGTCATAGAAGCCATAGTATTTAAAAGCGACGCAATTTCTGTGTTAATTCGTCAATGTGAGGCGGCGAGGGATGCAGTAAAGAAGGAATAGTTCATTGGAAAGTAGATACTCGGATCCCAAAAGAAAATCCTGTCGTATCCATAGAAACGATACTCGATTGAGTAGAAGAAGTCATAGAAGCCATAGTATTTAAAAGCGACGCAATTTCTGAGTTAATTCGTCAATGTGAGGGAGCGAGGGATGCAATAAAGACGGAATATTGCATCGGAAAGGAGATACTCGTATCCCAAAAGAAAATCCTGTCGTTCCATAGAAACGTTACTCGATTTAGAGGGAGAAGTCATTGAACCCTTAGTGTATCATAGAGACGCTATTTCAGTGTTAATTTGTTAATGTGAGGAAGCGAGGGATGCAGTAGAGCAGGAATAGTGCATCGTAAAGGAGATAGTCGTATCCTAAAACAAAACCCTGACGTATCCATAAAAAACGTTACTCGAATTAGGACGAGATGTCATGGAACCCATAGTACTTAATAGCGACGCAATTTCTGTGTTAGTTCGTCAATATGAGGGAGCGAGCGGAGGTCGTTTCCATATAAACGTTACTCGATTTAGAGGGAGATGTCATAGAACCCATAGTATTTCATAGAGACGCAATTTCTGTGTTAAT